>NC_052505.1:94345876-94375632 GCF_014356525.2 Nilaparvata lugens
AATGATTTGAATCTTAGAATTATGGGATGAATGAATGAATGAAATTAGAATGAGTAATAGTGAATACAATATTGTATAATAATAATTAAAATTTGATAAATGAAACAAATGTTATAGGGTGGGATTCAATTAAAATTTCATAAATTGATTGAGTAACATTGCCAATATATAATACTAAAGAACAGAAAATCTTGAGATGGGAAGATGAAAATGTATTATGTAGAATGGAGATGGATGTGGAAAATGGATGAATGAATGGAATAAAGAATAGAAAGGAAGGTAGAATAGAATAGAAAGGAGAAAGGGAGAGAGTGAGTGAGAAGAGAGAGAAAGTGGAAGAGAAAGAGAGAGAGAGCGAAGAAAGAGTGTGTAAGAGACATGGACAGGGAGGAGTTGAAAGTGAAATTATTAATCTACACACATCAAAAGAACAGACGGAAGAATTTTAAAGGCGAGTAGGTAGCTAACAAAGTGTGAATTTCTTTTGCCGCTTTTAGATCTCTGAGTCACGTCCCAGATGAAAGTGAATTAGTAGGCCTATGATATGAGTAGCCAAGTGGAGAAAAACCTTTAGTTTGCTACATTCAAATATTAGTTTGCGATATTGGAACAATTAGAATCCGATTAACCAGTATACAGGTTCATAATTAATTTTTTTTTCCTTTCACGAAACCCTGACCTCGAAATTATTGAACTTGTCATTGTTGGCGACCTCTTTTATTCGAGTTCTCAGGCTTGTTCCACATACAGTGATGTGGTAGAACTATCAAATATCACGCGATAGCCTCTTCCTTGCAACACTGACAGAAAGGTGATAAGGCTACAGGATACATAAAACATGCTACTTCTTGAATATGATGGAGGTACTATGGAAAGGTTCACGTTATAATGGCAGTTGAGAAAGATAGGAGAACGGCGTTGCAGTTTCTCTGCCTTGCTAATGCCTTCTATAGAGGATAGCTGATACCAGTATATCTGATGTAACATTGACTGTTCTATCTTGTTTGAAAATAGCTTCAATATAACTAGTAGTTCTGTGAACAGTATACCTCACGCAGTATTCTCATCCACAAGTACCTCATTGAAAGTATAAACCTTACTAGCCGTCAGGCTCGATTCGCTCTCCATATCCGTCTAGCCAGGGGGCTCCGCCCCCTGGACCCCCGACTTGGTAGTCAAAGAATGAGATCAGCAGGCTCGCTTCGCTCGCCTGCATTTTTCATTTGAGCATCATATTTTAGGACGATCTAGTCGGGGGTCCAGACTAAACGTCTGGCTAACGGATATGGCGAGCGAAGCTATCCCAGGGATAGCTCTGATTGAAGTAGCAGTGCCCAATCAATTTTTCCGCGATAAATGCATTCCAATATTCAACTTGGTTCCAACCTAACAAAGTCAACTCAACTTAATGCCAACCTGACAAATATAAATTTAGTTACCAGTTAACAACTGTTTCGAAGAGGTACTCTCTCTAGATTATAGCTCTATATTAACATATGATATGTACATTTTTCAATTATAATTAAGAGAATAAGAAGAATATACATGCTAAAAGACGAACTTTAAACCCTTAAAAACCACCCTTAGAGTAAAAATATTGCCAAAAGATTTTTTAGTGCGCCTCTAAAGGGCCAACTGAACATACCTACCAAATTTGAACGTTTTTGGTCTGGTAGATTTTTAGTTCTGCGAGTGAGTAAGTGAGTGAGTCAGTCAGTGAGTGAGTGCCATTTCGCTTTTATATAAATATAGATGGAAATACAGCAATAGACTGGCTTCTCCACACATCTGTGTAATCACTTGTCAGCTGATTTATGATGAATAATTCTATAGTCTGATTTTTACTCTAATATTGGCGTATGAAGGAGGCTCCTTTTTCCTTTTATATTGTCCATGATATCGAAAATTTCCAAAAACCTTGTATATACGTCGACGCGCAATTTAAAAAGGAACATACCTGTCAAATTTCATGAAAATCTATTACCGCATTTCGCCGTAAATGCGCAACATATAAACATTTAAATATTAAGAGAAATGCCAAACCGTCGACTTGAATCTTAGACCTCACTTCGCTCGGTCAATAAATGAAAGAATTTTTATACACGTACGGGATTGGAATTCATGAATGATGCATCATCACGTCTGAACTACTCAACTGATTAACTTGAAATTTTGCATATGGATTCTTAATTCAACGAGGACGGTTATGCGCCTATTTTGACTTTTTCAAGATTTCAGTGGGTCAAGTTTTCAGTTTGTTAAATTTCTATGCAGACCCTTGCGGAACACGGGTTAACATGAATTGTCAACGATACTCTCAAATTGAGTAAAGATACTTCTATCAGTTAGTTGTCTCTGAATATACCTACTGAGCTCGACCAAGCGAGTATGAATAGTCCCATTAAAACACACGTGAATTATATTTCCACTGTACCTGACACGTTCACTGATACTGATATGTGTGAATCTATAGTGAGGTTCACATTATAATGGCAGTGCAGAAAGATAGGAGAACAACGTTGCCGATCTCTGTCTTGCCAATGTCTTCTATAGACGGTAGCTGATACAGGTTTATGATGTAATATTTATTGTTCATTCTCGTTTGAAATAATCAATTATATTCGATTGAGCACGAAATTATTTTTTCAATAATTTCATAATGAATTTTCAAAATTAAGATGAAATATTTTGTTTATTAATTATTAATTCTACATTGTTGAAAGTCGATCTGGCCACAGAGCAAAGCGAGAAAGAGACAGCGCTATCCGCTTTGTTGGATGATAGACAAGGATAGCAATACCATTGCTAACCAAACACTGCCATCATAACGTGGACTTCACCATAGTTAAAACTTCCCTTCCTTAGCACCAGACATCCTCAAATTGTCAACTCTTAGTAAACAGACTCACTTTTCCGCTAGAAAGTAAAGATCGTGAAACTGGTTAATCACCTCCTGCCCCCAACAAAAGTTTAACTGAAAAATCGTGTTGCAGAATACATTATTTACGTCAGTCGGATTCAAGTTTTTCGATCCAGCCTTTTACTTTCTGTGAATACTCTTTCAGTGAAGAGGATCCTCAAAGACTGGGTCATCAGGATACTTGTGAATAGTTGGGTTCACATTTCACAATATTGCTTTCATTGCCCTCTATGAAGATAGAATCATTTCTAAATGTCAGCATTGGTTGAATTAGTTACCAATAACGTTATCCATAGTAGATGCTAACAGTTAAAAGTGAAATAGCAGCCAGATTCCAGAACGGTAACCAGTTTATTAATTTTGAATTTCGTTTTTCAACTACTTATTGAATCTCGTTTTCGTTTCCAACAGCTCACTGATTCTAATATTTTATCCATAGTAGGTACTTACAGTTTAAAGTGAACATACCAGCCAGATTCCAGATAGGTAACCAGTTTATTCAATTCTGAATTTAAGTTTTCAACTATTTATTGCATCTCGTTTTCGTTTCCAACAACTTACTGATTCTAATATTTTTAACGTTACTAGTCACCTTAATTTCATTCTTGCTTTCGTTTGGGACCACTTTAAGAACGATTGAAAATTAACCTAATAGAATTGAGTGGTGAGACTCTTACCACTAAAGTATAATAAAGTCTAATATCTTTTAACGTTACTAGTCTTCTAAATATTCTATTCTGGCTTTCGTTTGAGGCCACTCAGTCTTCACTATAGATGATGAATAATTAACCGGTAATAGAATTATGTAGTATAACTGGATAAAGTAAAGTGGTTGTATTTGAATGATCTGATATAAATGGTCTAATATTTCTCTACATTACTAGTTTTCTCAAGTCTTCACGATAGATGATAAATTAACCTAATAGAATTAAGTGGTAAGACTCGACTGAGTAAAGTGGTTGAAAAGAGATTACCTACCTGAAGATATTGAGCTGGTTTAATGTAACTTAATAGGATAATATCAAGTAAAAATACATGACCAAGTAGATTGGTTGAATCTAATCAAGATAAAGTTATAGATTGAAGATTAACCCAAGTTATCACTTGATTTCGTGAAGTGAATTGAAAAGTGCTGATTGAAAAGTGAAATCTTGTCATTTGAAATTGGATTGGGTAGAGCTGTTTATCACAAAATTATGATGATCTAGAAAAATCCAGAGTTTCTTAGTGATGATTTCAATACATTGAGAATAATGACTGTTCATCAGCATCAACCATCTGAAAGTTTCATCATACAACTGAGCTCTTTGAAAATGAAAGATAGCAAATTCAATCCGGAAAATCAAAATATTCTTTTAAATACGGTTTTTGGTCCAGCAAAATTATTCCTTTAATATATGTGAATATTTCCTATTCTAGTGTTAATAATGTGAAATATTTCTTCTATGTTTGGGTTTAAAGAATCTGAATTAAAAATCGACTTTATAAAAAATTAAGGACTGAAAATTTCGTAAAGTGAACAACTACAAGATCAACCTATTTTGGAGTATGTGTAATCTTATCAAAATTTGGGAGAGGAATAGCACAAGGTTACCTTGTTTTTCTCTCCCTACCATTTTGATGATGTACTTATTGTATGAATCAATAAATGTGGATTCTTGAATGATAATTATTATAGAATACTGTTCTATTATCCGGGTTTCTGAAAACATTTCGAAAGAGAAAACTTTATAGGAGACAAACTACAATTTGTCAGCCTAATAAACGACTTTTGAAAAATTATGTACAATAGCTATCAATTCATCGACAATTCGAGTTTGTGTTTCAATTTTCCAAAAATTATAGAGAACTTTGATCGATACGTCTTTATAATGCTCTTGCATAATTCCACTATAAATATTATACTATGAACAATTTGTCATTCCTGTTTTGAAAGGACACGCTTATTCGTGAATAAATTGATCCAAGAATTTCTTTTGAATGTAGGCTAGTTATCCTGAGAAGATGATTAGTTGAATAAAACATAATCAATTCAGTCTGATAATTTGTTAATTTATTAGAAGTGCATACAAAGGGACAAACTTTTCCGTAGAGAAATTTAGTATCAATTTTCACTTGAATGTAGGCTAGTTATTTTGAAAACAACATATCATTCAAATTCTTCAATTTATCAACAAGTGGATTCAAAAAGGCAAAAACTCTCATGGAGAAATCAACTTCTATCTTTATTAAAGAGTAGTTATTTTGAAAATATAATTAATCTACTCATCTACCAACATACAGTATACTCTTCATAATGGTATTTCATTTCTGAAAGTTGTGAAAAGGATTCGATACGTCGCTAGTATTCTCCACTCTCGAGAATGTCATTATTATAATTCACTAACAAGAAAAGTCTTTCTAATGGAAGCAATTTGACGATATGAAGGTTAGAGTACATGGAAGTGGAGAAGATTGAAAAGCTATTAGTCCAACGAGAGTGCTGGACTTGAAACAAACGAACGAAAACGAATATCTTCTCTCTCTCATTCTCACTGTCTCACTCACTCTCTCTCTTTTTATTCTATCTCTCTCTTTCCCATCAACTGGCTTATTCACTTCCTCTCCCATATTTACTGTCTCATTAACTAACTTTATCTCTCTTCCTCACATGTCCATAGTCTCATTAAATCTCTATCCCATATTCACTGTCTCACTCCCTCCCTCTTACTCACTCTCTCACTTTTATTAACTCACTCTCTCTCGGGCTCTCTCTAACACATAACAACTGTTTCATGAACTGTCTATCCCATATTCACTGTCTCATTAACTAACTTTATCTCTCTCCCTCGCATATTCACTATCTCATTCACTTACTCTATCTCTCTCCTCAACTTTTTAATATTCTTTCCGAAGAATGGACATTGATATGTCCAAAGCTCCGCTAATTTATGTAGATGCATAACAATATAATTATCTATAGTATTATATTACAAATTACTTTTTCATATCATATGCAGTTCAATAATTATTTTCTTAGTCTATATTATGTAAATTCATCTATAATTTTGCTGTATTGTAAGCTATTGTATATAAGTGTATAAGCCAGTATATATTGTAATCTACATAAATAAAGTACTCAATCAGTCAATCAATCAACTTATTCCTTCATAACCTCACTCTTTTATCGAAACTTTTATTCATTGAAATGTGGGAGAAAGACAGTTTTGGGCTATGCCTGTTGTCTTCTCCCAATCGTATTATATTGTAAAAATGATTTGTAATTGTTAATGGAAGAAATAAATAGATATTTACAGTATCTTTCAATCTCTCTACCATATTCACTGTCTCACTCCCTCACTCTCCTCCACTCACACTCTTCCATTATATTTCTCTCTCTCTCACTCTCTTCTATAGGGTTGTGTGGCAGAGAGGACCAGGAGTCCTAACTCTGTCCTAATGAAAGCAAATAATCAATATATATCCCTCAATATATATCCCTCGCACTATCTCTCCCACTCACATCGATTTACAAACTTTTCTTCTCTCTCAATCTTCCGTGGTGACTCTTCTCTCCCATTGACAATATCCATCTATAGTGAGGTTCACGTTATAATGGCAGTGTTTGATAACCAATGCTATTGCTATCCTTGTCTATCATTCAACAAAGTGGATGGCGCTATCTCTTTCTCGCTTTGCTCTGTTTCCAGATAGTCTTCTTAACAATGTAGAATAAATAATTAAATAACAAAATATTTCATCTTAATCATGAAAATTCATTATGAAATTATTGAAAAATATAATTTCTTGCTTAATAAAATATAATTGATTATTTCAAACGAGAATGAACAGTTAATATTACATCAATAAACCTGATGTATCAGCTACCGCCTATAGAAGGCATTGTGACAAAACAGAGGTTCGGCAACGTTTTTCTCCTATCTTTCTCCGCTGCCAACGGGGACCTCATCATACAGAGTGTGCTCACTCTCGTACTCTATTTCTATCTCACTCTCACACCTGGTTGTGTGTTGATGGGAAGAATATTATTTTATATCCTTCTTAAAGAATCGACAATTATTTGTTGAAACACCGCCGATTTATGAAGTTACATTACAATTTTATAATATTGTTATTCTAAATTGCATCTAATCTTTAATTGATTGATTATCTATACTTTGTAAAATACGTTGAATAATTAGCATTACCGTCATTTAATGTAAATTAGTGTATAAGCCAATAATACTGTAACATACATAAATAAAAAAATCTAATCTAAACTCGCTCTCTTCTCCTACTCTCATATACCATCTCTGTCACTCACATCACTTTCTCCATCTCTCTCTTTCTCTCTCTCTCTTCTCCTACTCACATATACCATCTCTGTCACTCACATCACTTTCTCTCTCTCTCTCTTCAGCACCCTTCTCACTCGCTCTCCCGTACTTCTCTCTCATTTTGACAATATCTATCTCATTTGCTGAAAGTGAAATACGAAATGAGTGGAGGATCAACTTCGGATCGAGACCAGGTGAAAGGTGAAATAGCTGGCAATTGAAAGAGAAAGAATTCGAGTCAATGCTTTCTCTCGACTACTTTATCAGTGTTTGGCAACAAGAGCTGCTAAATTACGTGCAACTAATACTCTACTGTCCACACATCTGGGTGATTAATCGATAAAATACCTGCACAATATGAAGTATCTAATGTGAATTTTAGTAACAGCGTATAAGACATATCCTTGCAGTTGAATGGAGAGTTATTCTATAATCTCTGATCTAGAATATTATGAAGGGAAGAATTGGCTTAAGACGTACATTGGCTTACAGACGGAAACACGAATTACCTATCAAGTTAATCAGTTAAGTAGTTGAGACGTGATGATGCGTCATTCATGAATTTCCTATCCCGTACGTGTGCAAGCGAGTCTCTCCATTATTATATTATAGATGAGAATGGAACTAATAATCTATTAGAACAATTCCAGATACAAGTATAGATTCGAGATGATTCTAACAAATTGTTAGTAATTAGGCCTACCCATTATCAATCTCCAGAAAACTGGAAGCTGAAAGACTGAGATTTTACTGTCATTGGTCGAGACAATACATGGCCATATTTTGAATACTTGGAGTCTCGGCCAATGAGAGTAGAGCTCAACGTTAATTGGTCTGCAGCTACTGACCAATCGTAGGGCGTTATCCACACTATATTATTTTACTGCTTAATATTCAAGTTTTCAATTTACTAGCGATTGATAATTTTGTAACAAGCGGAACTAGTATTTCAAATTGCTTTAGTAAATGAGTAGCTATGACAATATCTAGTCGTTTTCATTGAATTTGAACTATTAAACAACAATTAATCTCTGGTGGAGTAGAATAATTCGATCAGAAGAATTAGTAGTAGAAAATAGTGGTTGAAGAAAATACGGAATATGAAATAAAATAAAGTGGACTAAAGCATCCACCATCCAGAATACTTCAAAAATCTTTTTGTACTGTATGCTTGACTCTCTTCTTATCACTGAAGCTTATTTTGTTGAGAGAATAGTTCAAAAAAGAATAAATTCATTATCAAAGGCCAGACGATTGTAATGAATGAATTTATGGAATCTGTTTAACAGAATACCTACCTGGTGAACTAGTTCATTTAAATTACTAGGATATCCAAGGGAAGATTGTACAATTTAGTTTGACTTTAATTGATGCTCAGTGTGAACAAGTTTCTTCTTGATCATGACTGCTTCAATTAGCTGATTAATTCAATGTGGGAATGGAAATCAGAGCAAATTACAGTCTCTCGTCATGCATTAACTAGAAAGTGCATCTCTCATCCCCAATATAATGCAATTTTCCAAAAACTTCAAGAATCTTATCTCAGTGATAAAGAAATTATAAAAAATGGATTTTATCGGGAGGCTGAAGAGGAGGAAACTTTTTGAACAAGTTTAAAATCAATTTATGATAGTGTATGCAGATTAAATCATGTTTACTGTTCTCATTATC
This sequence comes from Nilaparvata lugens, assembly GCF_014356525.2. Taxonomy (NCBI): domain Eukaryota; kingdom Metazoa; phylum Arthropoda; class Insecta; order Hemiptera; family Delphacidae; genus Nilaparvata; species Nilaparvata lugens. The sequence continues at coordinate 94,354,784 of NC_052505.1, forward strand.
TCAGAACTAATTAAACCATCAATGTATGAACTAGATTTATAGTTTTCTATAGTGTAAGATTTATAGTGGAATGAGTCTCAACTGAAATGTTCTCTCAAATGGGAATGATTCTCTCAAAAATCCGCTTCTCTCAAATAGGGCTATCAGAGATAGTTTCTGAGACTAGTTCTTATGAAAATCAACACAAACGAAGTGAATGATTGATAATTATTATTCATTTTTTCATTCACTCCTTTGAGCAAATAATATGAGTGATTAGTTGTACTGAATTTTTTGAAATAAATGCACATAGTGGATCTAGTCTGGAGGTCCTCTTATTTGTATCAACTTTCTGCACTGTGCACTCCTGATAAAATAAGATGAGAAACCATAGAGAATATAGCATAAGATTGAGAAGTGTGGAAAATATCAAATACAGGAAATAATATTGAATCAGGAAAAATTCAGAAGTCTGTACTGAGTAAATATGAAAAATTGGTCTGTTTTATTTTCATTGAACTATCGGTCATTTGTCGAAATGCTTTGACCTGTTATTTTATTTTTATTTGAGGCAATAAAAGGTTGATGATGAGAGATGCATGAGTCGACAATTTCAAGTGAGTTTCGAACCACATTTTTTCATCCATGAAACTTCTTAAATTAATTCATTAGGAAAACTATTTTGAAACTCAAAGTAGACTGGATGAAATTCGATTATGAGAGATGTATGAGCTCTGTACCACATTTTTTATTCATAAAACTGTATGCATTTGTCAGAAAGATTATTCTGAACTCAAAGTAAACCAGAACGAAAATATTGTGAACTGCTTCCCATCACTCTTCAAGTTTCAGTTTTATTCTACAAAAGAATGTGACTGAGGTGGATGTCATATGAGAAATTTGTTTCTTGTCTGCACGCAATGAAAATCGTTCCAAATTGGAACTTGTTGAGTCCACTGCTTCACTTTTTTGAAGAATAATTATTATATATCTTACATTTCCTCCCACTTGAAATATAGAAACAGAAATCCTCACTAATATTAATATTCATGATAATATTGATACATTTGATAAATGATATTTTCTTACTTTATGATGGAAGTGAGAGCTTTCAATCAGTATTAAAAATATGGAAATCAATCATTCAAATTCAAATAAGGATTTTTAATTCTTATTTTTAGAATTTTTCATTTATTTATTTAAACTTTATTTTAAATTTTTTAAACAATTTTTTAAATTATTTTAATTCAGTATTAAAAATATGGAAATCAATCATTCGAATTCGAATAAGAATAACGTATTATTGGATTATCAATCAGCAGTTTCATCAATCAATACGTGCAGTTCCACCAAAGGTCAGAGCAGTGTATTAAATTAAAGTTAGATTACTGGTAGTATAGAGAGTCAAAGTGCATCGTTACTACCCCGGTCGCTTTGAAATATAATCATAGAATAACCACTCCATGCATCAAGAGGTAAGCATTGTTACTGCATGGTATAACTTGAGAAGAATAGATGGTATAATTTTTATCAGAATAGAAACTATGAATGGATAGCTATTGAGCCATTTCATACTAGCAGGTAACCCGTGCTCCGCAAGTGTCTAATTAGAAACTTCAATTATTGCATCTTTATTCATACAATACATCATAAAAATATGCATCTTCCTTGGAAAAACCAGGATACATGTTGGGTTGTACAATCACTGATTCCAGATGATTTTAATTGTTAACTAGTGATGTGACAAACTAGACCTTCTGAGATCTTGAAGAATTTGAAAAAGGCCTTTTAACATACCCTGTTATTCAAGAATTTAATGCAAAGTTTCAAGATAATCTGTTGAGTAGTTCAGACGTGATGATGCAACATTAGTGAATTTCCTATCTCGTACGTGTATAAGCCAATCCTTTCCTTCACAATAGGCCTACTGTATTGTAAACTATAATGAGGTCCACGTTATAATGGCAGTGTTTGAGTAGCAATGGTATTGCTATCCTTGTCTATCATTCAACAAAGCGGATAGCGATATCTATTTCTGGCTTTGCTCTGTTGCCAGCTCGTCTTTTAACAATGCATGATTAATAATCAATTAACAAAATAACTTATTTTAATATTATAAGAATTCATTTTTAAAAGCCAGAGCGCGAAGCGCGGAGGCTGCTAACCCACCCTACTGGTGGTGCAGGGGGCGAAGCCCCCTGCCGAGCGTGAAGCGCGAGTAATTAATTAACAAAATAACTCATCTCAATATTATAAGAATTCATTATTAAATTATTGAAAGATATTAATTTCTTGCTTGATAGGATATAATTGATTATTTTAAACAAGAATGAACTGTTAATATTACATTAATAAACCTGTATCAGCCATCGTCTAAAGAAGGCATTGACAAGACAGAGGATCGGCAACGTTGCTCTCCTATCTTTCTCCACTGCCGTTATAACGTGGACCTCACTTTACCACTACTCTCCATCACCAATGAAGGTGGAATCACCAATATGTAAGTCCCTTAATGTAAAAAAATGAAGAACTTATTTGTTTTTGTTAGAGACGTTTCCACTTTACTTTCTTTATTCTTTCAAGCTCATTTTACTAGATTTTTCCTCATTCCCACGATTATAATTCAGCTCGAAAGCTGAGATTGTGGACACAGCTGAGATGTAACCAAGTTTAAAAATTGAAACGGGAGGGATTGCGTGCTGCTTCATGGTAGCGAGTTAATTCTCCCCTGGGGAAATTAGTAGAAACACTTTCAAAAAGCTTGAATCCTACACGATATGAGACACTGTTTATAGTGAGTTGAAGGGGTGGATGGCTTTACATGCTCTTGGTGATATTGTTGTTTCTTAATTTGTTTGCTCCTGTGTTTGTATATTTTTGGAAATCGCAAAGGCGTAGATATTTAAAAATTATGATTCTTCTACAGTTCATGCTCTAGTAGTAGGCCTACAAATATTAAAAATACTATGAAAAGGATTCACTCGCAAAGTGTTAGTTATATTATAGAGAAAGAAAAATATATATTTCATGGTATATGGTTTTCATGTTTCAAATTTCACTGTTAACTCAAGCCAATAGTCCTTGTAGTTCTTGAAGCTATGTGACGCTGGTAGTCTTTCATATTGTGCCGTTCATACACTCTCACCCCAACAACACAGTTATAGTAGACAGTAATCGGCTTGAGTTAACAAAAAATTTGCTTGAAATTTAGAACATAAACGGCTCATACCATTGGATATCTTCTCTCTTTGGTTATATTCAGAGTGTATTTGAATAAATACTGTATAAGCGGCTCACAGTCTAATAGAGTAGTATACAGTATCTATCTTCTTTGTTCACATCTGAAGAAAATTGTATCAATTCAAATTCAATATGAAACATGATAAAAAGAATGCAAAACAAACGAATACCATACAAGAAGAATCTGATTTGTGTGGATCATCAAAACAGGATCATCTAGAGGACCATCAAAAATATGTGTCCAAGATTTATGATTCATTATTTTAAACGAGAATGAACAGTTATTATTTCATAAATAAACCTGTATCAGCTACCGTCTATAGAAGGCATTCACAGATAGATGATCACTATAGAGTTAGAGCGAGTTGCAAGACCTAGTTGAGTACACCAAATAACTTTGAACTTAGACATAGAGATAAGTAATTTACCTTCATGACGATGTGCCGAATGGTTAGAGCTGTCTCCTAGAGCTAGAGCAAGTTTCTAGAGCGTTCTCCTAGAGCTAGAACGAGTCGCTAGAGCCGACTAGAACACCAAACAACTTTGAACTTAGACGAGCGTGCTTTCTGCTTTGACTGACCACAAGTGGGTCACTGCTCACCATTTATACCGCCACACGGCATACTTACACTTCCTCTTCTTCCGTTTTCTCACCTATCCTTTCTTTCTCCACTTTCTTCGTTTACTTCTCCTTTTAGTTTCCAGTTTTCTTCTTCTTTCACGTTTTACCTCTTCCTGATCTTCTCCTTTCTACTTTATTTTTCTTCGGTTTTCTCACCTATCCTTTTTCCTCCACTTTCTCCGTTTTCTACTCCTTTCGGTTTCCAGTTTTCTTTTCCTTTAACGTCAACCTCTTCTTCTTCTTCTCTTCTTCTTCTTCTTCTCCTTCTTCTTCTTCTTCTCTCCTTCTTCTTCTTCTTCTCCTTCTTCTTCTTCTTCTTCTCATTCCACTTCTTCTTCTTCGTCTTTCTATTGTATTTTCCTTCCGTTTTCTCACCTATCCTTTTTCTCCACTTTCTTCGTTCCGTCTCCTTCCCGCTTCCAGTTTTCTTCTTCTTTGACGTCATCTTCTTTCAACTCTTCCTTTTAGTTTCCTTTTTCCTTCTCCTTTTAGTTTCCAGTTTTCTCCTTCTTTCACGTCATCTTCTTTTACCTCTTCTCCTATAAACTGTATTTATTATTTCTTTTTTCCTCATTAATTAAATAGTTTTTTTACTGAACTTGAATAACAAAGAAATTTCAGTTTTTTTTCATTTGCTATTTGAAAAAGTTTTTTCTCCTTTTTCATTAATTTGTTGAAATTTTTCAACTCTAGCGATTTATTTGTTTGTGTGATGTTTTGAATTGATTCTTATACAATAAGTACATCATCAAAATAATTAGTTTATTACTTGGCAGAATTGTATTGGAGGACCGGCTGCGCCCGAACTTCACCCTCCTAGGATTGAAATAAAGGCAAATATCCAATTCTCCTTCTTCTACTTCTTTGTACTCTGCTCCTTCTTCTCCCCATTCTTCTTTTCCTGCTCACTTGTGCACGCTCTTTTCATTGTTCTTCTGTATTTATCTTATCCTCTCTTCCCTTATCGTATCCCTTCTCTTATTCCACTACTTCAGTTCCCTACTTCTTTTACGTTCTCTTCTTCCTCTTCTTCTTCTTCTTCTTCTTCTTCTTGGCTCCTTGACCACCTGCCACACCTGCCAAAAAAGGCAGACGAGTTGTTGTAATGCTATTTTTCGCCACACTGCACAGAAAGCAGCTGTTTTCCAGTCCCTACGTAGATCTGAAAGACCTTGTTTGCAGACGACGTCAGAAAAGGGTTTCTTTTCCGGTCTAGGCCAGAAAGTTGTCTCTTTCCAGCCGCTTATGGCTGGAAACAACGCGCTAATTATTATTAATAAGTCATCCGCTAGATCGGGCGAGTGTCCACTTTCATAATAAGCTGAAGTCACCATGATTTTAGTTCCAGTTTCGAATCAAACTAATTCGCTTCGCAACCAGTTTTATTCAATTATTTATTGTTGATTAGTGCATTCCGAATTTTCAAAAATGCTTGAAGATGACTGTGGTATTCCAAGTGAAATTTTAAAAGAATCTGAAATCCTGACTGCAAATCTTCTACCACTAAAATCAAGAGATAGGTACGATAGCTTAACGAGTATTCTTTATTTTGTATTCTTTATTTATTTTGTCAGCAATACCTGTAGTGTGGCGAAAAATATCGTTCGCACCACGGGCAAAAATGTTTTTCCAGCTCTCAATCTTTTCTAGTCCTCGGCCTACGGCCTCGGACTTGAAAACCGATTTCGAGCTGGAAAAATCTCATTTTCTGCTCTAGGTGCGAAATATACTATTGTGTGTCAGTCAATCAGCCAGTGAGCGGCTCTCTCTATAACCTACAGTCAACAGTAAAAGCAGAACTGCTCCCAATGTCAAGGTCCTCACTGTGGTTGTACAGATATAGATATAATGGAAGTTTCATCTCTTAACTTTTACAAGAGTAACCTATTTACAGTACCTTTCAAGTATAGTACTGTTGTAGCTATAATAGCTATAGTTATAGATTCATCAGTTTATTGCAAGTGGGAGCAGCTTCGCCGAGTCAACAAACTCTTTATTTGTTTCATCAACAGTTATGTTAAATAATATGATTGTGTCATGTTCTCGTTGATCATTGATCATTGTTTTTATTATATTACTGGTGACCTCTTGGGTTGAAGAACTCGCTCAAGAACAGTTGTATTGTAATTTTTGAAACCTGCATATTTTAATTATACAGAGTTGATGAAAATTATGAAAACAGCTAAATATTTCTCTTACAAGAATCATTTGACAGTAGAGATCTATGCATTCCATTTGTACCCAGTGAGATAAGTCGATTTGCCAAGCCGGCATGAGTCGAGACTCCATCATCATGTCAACCCTGAGGCAAGCCAACTTCTACAGAACTAAGATCTTACCAGGAGGCTGAAGAGAAGAAAGCTTTTTGAACTAGTTTAAAATCAATTTGTGATAGTGTACGCAGACTATATAATTTTTACTGCTCTCATAATCTCAGAATTACTTGAGCCATCAATGGATGAACTGAAGTTTTATTGTTTTTTATAGTGAAATAAAAATTAATGTTTAGTCTCTGAGACTAGTGACAACCAACATAAAAAAAATTGGCTGTAGATTAATTATGGATCCCATTTGAATTGAAATATTACTAAATATTACACTTCAAATATTACTCTGTCGCTTCAACATCTAAAGCTGCGTACACATATTCGCGCTTCCAACCCGCACCGAGCACGCCCCTCCCTAGTACCGCTCTCGTAACGCCCTCGTACCACCATCGAACCACTGTCGCTCCGCCCACGCACCCATCATGAACGTTACGGAAGATGTTAGATCTTCTCGCGTTCCCCGGTCGAACCACTGTTGCTCCCCGGTCGATCATCAATCACTCTGCTGGAGTGACATTCGATTGCGGAGCAGAGCGAAAGTCTGTACGCACCTCAAAGGTGCGTGCAGATTTACGCGCCGCGAACATGAGCGATTCACTTTCAATCAGCTGATGCAAAGCTTTTTATATATCTGTATCTTACCGTTTCTGTAAAAATACAGATATTATCAACTGATTAAAAGTGAATTGATCATGTTCGCGGCGCGTATATCTGTACGCACCTTAATATTAACCAATTTTTCCTTATGCACTTTCAATGTTATTCTTATATCCTGAAAAAGGACGAAGGAGTGAATTTCAAGTCAATTTTATTGCCCAACGAACATTACCTGTGGAAAGGTTCGAAGAATACCTGTTTAAAATTTAAAGCTGATTGATCAATTCTTGCTAATATCATTGTAGAACACACACAGACGGACAACGACTTTGGCCTTCAGTAAGTCAAAAGTGAGAACTCACAAACGCTCGTTCAATAATACTTGTAATACATTGTTTTTATACTTATTGGATAATACTAATCATTCGATTCATAGTCAAGGCAATAAATATATGCTCAAAAATGGCATTGAAAGAAAAGTTTTTGACCCCACAGCTCTGTTAAGGGTAGTAGGGAGGTGAGCATATCAAAATTTCCACACCTAACCCCTGTGCTTAGGGGTTGGGGTGGCTCAAAGGTTCCATTTTCTGGTTTCTTGGTGAAGCTCGAAAACCATGCACCTTACGAGCCTACGGACATGACTATTCTATACTAGAATTGTATCTGGAATACAGTATTGATCGAACAAATTTAATATCTTATGGATCTCGAGATATCTGCTTCTGTGTGACATTTTTGAAAAAAAACACTTTTTTGTCCAATTTTCTGCCCATATAACTCTTTGACAATCGATTAAAAAGATCAATGCTGATTAAAAGTTAATTGAGCATCAAATTCTCTTCAATTTGATATATAATTCTACAAGTTCACGCATTTCCCCACGACTCTTGAATTCGCTTTAGTGTTCAGTGTGACATCTTCAAATCTGCAACAATAAGATCAACTGATAATGAATTTGAAAGAATGCTCTAAACACAATTTTTTAGCAACCGGTTAAATTTAAATCGTGATTAATTCCATGAGAACCAATCAGAGAAGCCGTTTTATCAAGCAGGCCTTCTCTGATTGGTTCTCGTGAAATCGGCTTTCAAGCAACCGGGGAAAAGCTTATCAAAGAGAAAGTAATGAACAGAGCTATTGTCAATGGAATATAATTCAATTTGGTCCAGTGTAGTGTATTTTTAGTACCCTACATGTATTGTAACTGGAAATCTGTGATAATGATGATATCGAGTGCCCTGTCTGGCTCAGGTATGGTGACAGAGTTTTCAGGTCGCAACTGTTAAATTTCAGGGCTCTGACATGACTTAATGACTGCTTTCTGGGACCGACTATTAACGTGTCCATGAAATGTGTGATTACATCATGAAAATAAAATGAGAAAAATACTAGACTATAATATCAAGTAGAAACGTTTGTTTTCAATACTTAGTGCCGGTTGCACAAAAGACGGTTAAATTTCAACCGTGATTAATTCCACGAGAACCAATCAGAGAAGCCGTCTTATCAAAAACGCTTTTTCTGATTGGTTCTCGCAAAGCTCATCACGGTTGAAATTTAACCGGCTTTTGTGCAACCGGGCCTTAAGGATTGATTAAAGAAGATAAAGAAGAAGTAAAACTGAGTCATTTGATTATACAGAGATTAATTTTTGATAATTAATGAACGGATAAGATTTTTCAACTCCTTATAATATTAACTGTCTTTTGTTTTTCAGGTGACGCATTGATAAATATCTGATAACAGGAGTTGAATTTCACTTGGCTAAAGTCCGGACCATGCTGCTGAAAGTTGATGACATCCAGTTCAAGAGATTTCTCCTAAACTATCTGTTTCTTGAATACCAACTATGATAGTGAGATAATGGCATCAAAGGAAGATAGAAGAACAGTGTTACCGATTCTCTGCCTTGTCCCTGCTTTCTATGAAGGAGAGCTAATACCGGTATATCCTAACATATTAAGCGAGCAATTTCTGTATATATTTGGATATTTATATGGTTTTTTATATGATTATTCATATGGTTATTCATGTCCAACGGATCTCGAAAACGGCTCTAACGATTTTCACGAAATTTGGAACATAGTTTATAATATAAAAATCCGATTGCACAAGGTCTCATCCCTGGTGAAACTCGGTGGACATGAAAAGGATAATAATTATTTATCCTTGAAAAAACACATGATAATTTTGTCGTCTGTTGATAACGGGAGATGGTATTGCCTGTGTGGGAGAGAAACCGAATTATGTTCAGCTGTTAAACTATTTGCAATCAATCAGCTTATTTCACGAAAAAAATGATCTAGACATTTTAATCGACTTGATCAAAATAATCTGATTTGTTGACATGACATGGTATATCATTCAAAATTGGAGTATATCATAATTTTCAAAGTTAATAATTATATTTCAGTTTTAAGTAATTGGTGGGTGTTATTTTGTTAATCAATTTGGTTTGTAAACAATCTAAATTAGAACTTTTCTTTTTTTCAATGTTTGGACTGAATTCAAGTGTATGGAACATAGCCTATTTTTTGGTCTATTTATAGTGTAGACCTATAAATCAAAATTCGGGGAAAAACAGTTTTGGGCTGTGCCTGTTCTTGTTAGTCCTCCCCCAATCATTTCAAAGATTTGTGTCCTATTCATCAATAAATACATAAAGAGCAAAGCTCGATGCAACAACCCCCAATATTCTGATATCAACTGTTCATTCTTGTTTTAAATGATAAATTTTATTTTATTCAACAGGAAAATATATTTTTCAATGATCAATTGATAGGTTTTGAAAATATAGATTGATTATTTTGTTAAATAATTATATTTCTACATTGTTTGAAACCGTTCTGGCAACATTGAAGAGCAAAGAAAGGACAGCGCTATGTGCTTTTTTGAATGGTAGACAAGGATAGCAACACCAATGCTGATCAAATACAGCAATAAGTTCATTTTTGTAGCCTTTATGAAATTGCTCCAGTATTTTGAAGGAATATCCGATGCGGATAGTAAGCGCATTCTATTGGGAGAAAAGGTGTCCACAACTTGCAATGCTTACAGAAAACGCCGCTAGATAGCATACATGTCTCTCAACGTGTACAAAGACGTGAGGTCCTCGTTACAATGGCAGTGTTTGATTAGCAATGGTATTGCTATCCTTGTCTATCATTCAACAAAGCGGATAGTGCTATCTCTTTCTCGCCCTGCTCTGTTGCCAGATCGTCTTTTAGCAATGTAGAATTAATAATTCATTAATAAAATATTTCATCTTTATGAAAATTCATTATGAAATTATTAAAAAAATATAATTTTTGCTTGATGAAATATAATTGATTATTCTAAACAAGAATAAACAGTTAATATTACATCAATAAACCTGTATCAGCTACCGTCTATATTCTATGGAAGGCATTGACAAGGCAGAGGTTCGGCAACGTTGTTCTTCTATCTTCCTTCACTGCCATTATAATTTGGATTTCACTATAGTGAGGTCCACGTTATAATGACAATGGAGGAGGATAAGAGAACAGCGGTACCGACTCTCTGCCTTGCCACTACCTTCTATAGAAGATAGCTGATACCGGAATATCTGATATAATATTAACAGTCCATTCATGTTAAAAATGATCAATTATATTTGTGTAGAAAATACATTTTCAATGATTTAGTAATAAATTTATCATAATATGATATTGAATATTTTGTAATTTGATTACACTCCTCCATCTTTGAAACCCATCTAGCAACATTGCAGAGGTAGAAAAAATAGCGCTACAGGTATCTGATTTATTGAATGATAGACAAGGGTAGCTACACCAATGTTAATCAAATACTGCTATTATAACGTGGAATTCACTATAATGGAATAAATGACTCATAAAATTCTATGAGAAAAAAATCTATAAATAACGGTTCAGGACAAATCTCTTCCATGATATACTTGGCAATGCCTCTAGCTTGTAAGTTATGTTTAGTGTTATACCAAAGAGAAGAGAGCACGAGAGAGAAACTTTTCTCACAGATGATTTCTCTCCTCCGTGATAAACCATTCTCTCCTTCCTTCTGTTTCTTTCTTCTGTGTTTTTACTATTCAATTGATAGTTGACAGTTGAACGAGTTATCTGTTATCATTTTAGTAGAACCTGTAAGTTATTTACAACCTAAAATGTGTAATAAGTATTGAACTCAGCACCCAGGAGTATCGAGCTAATTGAGAGTAGAGTCCGGGTGAGAGAGGAATCACTTCAAGATTAGTTGAGACTTGTGATGAAAGTGAACAGATAGAGCTTGTATAAGGTGCGTACAGATATAGCCTAAGCGCCGTGAACATGAACAATTCACTTTTAATCAACTGACTATATCTGTATTTTTACAGAAACGGTAAGATGATACAGATATAAAAAGCTTGGCATCAGCTGATTAAAGTGAATTGCTCATGTTCGCGGCGCGTAAATCTGTACGCACCTATAAAGCTTGATTCGCTCACAACAGTGACAGTGAGAATATAATTCCCATAAGCTCTAATTGGTCCAGTTAAGGAGAGGTTATACAGGGAGAAGTTGGCAAGACAATTTTTGGCCCCGCAGTTCTGTTCAGGGTAGTCAGGAGGTAAGGAGGTTTCATATCTCCTATAGTTTTCGAGATATCCGCTCTTGAAAGTGTTACATTTTTGAAAAAAAAACACGTTTGCCACCAATTTTTTTCTACTTTTGCTCTTGTATCTTTTCAAAAATCGACGGGGAAATTCGATGCTAATTATTAGCTCATAGAGCATTGAATTTTCTTCAATTTTATTTATAATTTCACACATTTACGAATTTCCCTACTCCTTTTGCAGCAGCTTTAGTGTTGTGTGTGAAATCTCCATTTTTGCAACAATAGACCAATTGACAAAGGAATGTGGAGGGAATGTTTTAAACAAAATTTTTGACTTTACAGCTTTGTTGAGACTAGTCTTCAAAAATGTCACACCTTCAAGAGCGGATATCTCGAAAACTAGAGGAGATATGGAAAAAGTTGTGGAATGAATATTGTAGGAAATTATGTAAGCTTCAATTTGTTATATGACAGTAAAGTCCTTAGGATACATAGTTTTTGAGTTTTTTGCGAGAAACCATGAAATGATACCTTTAAACCACCCCCACCCCTTTAGCACAGTGGGTAGGGGTGAGGACATTGATATGATTACCCCTTACTACCCTAAAAAGAAATGTGGGGCAAAAAATTGTCTACCAAACATTTCCCTCTATACCTTATTTTGAGCATTCATTGCCTGGACTAAATTGGCTCTAATTCCTACTCAGCCTGGCCGAGTCAGTATGAATAATACCATAAGAACTTATGGATATTATATTTTCACAGTTGTGTGCGAATCCAGCTTCACTCACAGCAAATTTATTAAGCTTCAGATTCATTACTTTCATGTACTCAACAAGTTATTGAAGTTGTAAATATAATGTAGGGTTGGAAATTCGGAATAAGTAAACTAGAATCAGCTTTCACCCACAACAAAGTTGAAACATTACCCACATTACAACATTTTTCAACATTACCAAGAGAAGAAATTCACGTGGTCATCATCCGTAATGAGTTGTAGTTTGGGAGGAAATCCTAATCAAGTTACGAAAGCCTGATGATGAGAACTACAGAATTATTATTATTATTAGCGTATGGCTTTGAATGGTGGGGAGACTCAAGGGTAGTTCCACCTCGCCGTATATAGTCCAAAGTTCCCTAATGGGAAACCGGACACTAAGGTTATAGTGAGCAAAATACTTTAAATTCGCACTTTTCACTTCGGAATAAAGTCCATTTTGATGTTAAAGAGTCCAAACATTTACAAAACCGAAACAAAACACAAAACCACTACAGAATAAGGTGAAAAAAAACGATATTGTCAGTTCCACATAATTTATGATCATTATGACAATATCATTTCTATTTCACCTTGATATGGAAAAATTCCACAATATCTCTGTTCATAGTGTAAGCTACATATTAATTTGACTTTTGCGATAGCATTTGTATGCAGTGGGAGAGTAAAATTATTATAATTCTTATTAGTGTGTAAGGTCAGGCATTCCGAGTTCCTCGCTCCACGTTATTTCTATGGACAAAACGATCAACTACAAGAGTTCTAGTTGAATTTCTCAATTGAAAAAATCAACACAGAGAGCTAGTATTTGAAGTTTCAGTATCAATCGAATAAGATATGATTATCGTCTCTACCTCGTAACCTATTATAATCCGTGCAAATTTACTTGAGGAATATGCAGCGCAGTGAAATGGACGGAGATCAGCCAATTACAGTGATTAATAGAGTAGTTGCGCAGTTGCCAATTTGTCAGTCGTCTAACCGCTCTCAGACAGGAAACTTCGCATGTGTAGCATGAGCACATGAACAGTCACTAGAAGGAGATCGCTGGCCGCTTCAAAACGGCAACATCGCGCCTCTGTATCCCTCCCGCTGTATGCCTTCTCTGCTGCGCATGTCCATCCCAAGTCGGAAGTAAATTTGCACGGACTATAATTCGATGATGAGCTAACTTTACGTTATCCAGTTTTTTGGAATTCGGAACGCCTGACTGCTCTCTGAATGTATGCCTACTTATTTCCCGAGAAGAACACCACTATTCTCTGAAAATACCCAGTTGTAGTGAGGTCCAATTTATGATGACAGTATTTGATTAACATTGGTGTTGCTATCCTATCATTTTTGATCGTTCCTTGACAATGGAAACATATGAATGATAAACGAAATATACCAATAGTAGTTCTGTGAACAGTAGACTACGCGCAGTTATAAACCGCAGCCTCCTCTTATACTGTCCATCAGAATAAATCCTATCTGTATGTCGTGTCGGCGAGATATCGGTGTGAAAACGGCTAATGGCTGTTGGGATTGGTGTATCAAAAAATGCCAACATCAAAAGCTAATCTCCTTCAAGACATACTGGCAACAGGACAGCCCGAGTTCAAAGCAGAGGAAGTTCGAGAGACAATACTATGCTATTTTAGTTATTAACTGCATGCGTTATAGCACACAATCAATATTTCATTTAATAGTGAATGAAAATTGCACTCAATGAGGCATGCAATTAATAGTCTACACAGCTACTGATTTTTTTACCAAGTTACATTGAGATATTGAATTGCATGCCTCATGGGATGCATTTTATAATCCACTCGACAGATGATTTATGATGAAGAATTTTCCAGTTCAAATACGTTTAACAGGTCAAGCCAGGTATGATTTACAAGTTTGCACTAGAAATTATCGATAGTAGCTATTGCCATAGAAATCATAAGTATATGTTTCTAAACACTTGTTGTAAAGTGTACTGATCCGAGCATGTTCAAATGTCTTGACCGAGCTTGGTGGAACCAGATATCACAGTATTTTAAAATGGGAATTCTACTTGAAATTTGTTATATATCCATTCACGTTACCACTCATTTGAGGAACCTTCTTTGATCCATGATACCATATTAATATTAAGGCCTATTCAATTTAGATTATTAGATTAGATTATTATTCATTAATACACAATTATTAAAAGAAAATAATTTGGGGAGGATCAACAGGCACAGCCCAAAACTGTTCTTCCGCCGAATTTTCATTCATTAGAATAATGATCATAAATATTACAATTCCAAGTAATAAATTATTTCAAGTATAATTAATTATATTTCAAGCTCATTATAAATAATAAATTATATTTCAAGTTTATTGAAGGATAAGGCTTATTAATTGATCTGTTCCGGTACCTATCTCTTTCTCGGCTTTCCTACATCTAATTTTCCAGTAGGTTTATAGCTCTGAACAAGAGGCATTCTATCCACATGTCATTGAAATCTTATTTATTACTTGCATGTAACCCGTGCTCCGTATACATGTAGGTTAACCCGTACATGTATGTTCCCGATTCTCTCTTCTATTATATTATAGTTTATTATTATCTTCAGTCATATTTCATTAGAATCTTCTCCATTATCCACCCTCAATAATATTCCTCTCTCAACAATAATAAAATCTTATCTATGACACATCTTATTCATTATCATTCTTACTAAAATGTCATTAAAATCTCTCATTATCCAACCTGATTCACTTTTAAGAATATTCCTTTCACATTCTAGAAGCATAGCTCCCACAAACAGACTTTAATTGTTACAACAACCTTCACGCTCGTCTGAAGACCACCCAACACGCGTGAGGTCACGCGGAGGCGTAGCGCCCCCGAAATTCATCTCCTCACCCGGGGTGGAACCCTTTCGCCCCCCATATCCGACCCCACTTCGGTGCTTCTATGATTGAACCCCCTTTTCAGCGTTTCTTCTATGATTCGGGGCTTCTCTAGGCCCCCTTATTGGACCCCCCTTTCGGTACCCCTCGGTTCCCCCCCACCCATGAGGTACCCCCACGAGGGGGCGGAACTCCTGGGGGCGGTTCTGGACTGGAAGAGGGTACGCAAGCGCGCCCACCAGATCAATACGACCCGATTCTTGGCTGGCAGCGTTTCGCTGGCATTAACGCGAGAGTCTCGCCTCGATAACATCCCCGTGTGTCTCAACCTTCACCGATCAGGTTCTCTCGACCCTTCCGGGCATCTACCCGACCAACCCAGGTACAGTATTCTATAATATAATAGAGGAAAGAATCGGCTTATACGCGCGTACAGGATAGGAAATTCACGAATGACGCAACATCAAGTCTGAACTACTGACCTGATTAGCTTGAATTCTGCTTATAGATTCTTAATTTACCGAGGATGGTTATAGGCCTATTCTCAATCTTCAAGATTTTAGTTTGTCAAGTTTTCAATTACACCATTGAGGAGCTGGGTTACCTACTAGTCACCAATAAAATTTACTGCACATTCAATAAAAAGTAGTAGTTTTGCACAATTAGTAGTTTTTCACACTTGGTAAATCCAATAGAAGTTACTGAACAATCAATAAAAATTATCACAGTTATTTGAATAGCTCTGCACATTGGTATAATACACCTTTAGACTCCTGTAATTTCAATCTCACCCACACCTCATATGTACTGGTGACCTCGTTTCTGTAGTGAGGTCCACGTTACAGTGGCAGTGGAGAAAGATAGGGGAACAGCGTTGCCAATTCTGTGGTGAATAGCTGATACCTTTCTGATGTAATATAAACTGTTAATGAGATAATCAACTATATTTCATTCATTAAAAGAATATATTTTTCAATGAATTTTTCCAATTCAGATTAAACATTTGGTTAATTAGTTGTTTTTACATTGTTAAAAATCGATTCTTGCGGAGATAGAAAAGGATGCACTATCTGCTTTGTGGAATGTTAGACTAGGAAAGGAACATCAATGTTAATCAAATTCTGCCATCATAACATGGACCTCATGACAGGGAATTTTCAGAGAATAGTTGGTAGTTCCTGAAAAATGATTTACTTCAAACCAACCCAATCACTAGTGTAGGCCTTCTGTTACTACTTGGATAAATGAGAATGAGAAACATATTTTTTTTATCAATTATCCACATTCGTGTAATGAATTTTAGAGAGTATTCCGGTTAGTAACAGTATCCTGTTAACCTCATATGTACCGGTGACGTCATTTCTCACAGGATATGAATCAGTGGTCTCGAGAAATTTTGAAATATAAGTTATTACAACGTTGAAACCAACCGAATTGGTTGAGTGTAATTTGGATATTGAATGAAGAGTGTTTAAGTTGGCCCTTTTATTCGTATGTGTACTGGTTACCCTGTCTCTCACGGGGATTAATCGATGGTTCTTATTAAGAAATCTTCAATATGAGTAGTTTCAAACCAATCTTAGTGTTAAAAACTGGTAACGTAACGGCTAAGAGATGTGCGTATGTAGGTACTAACTGCACTCTTAGGCTGGTCACACATCGATTAGTCAGGACAAGACTAGTCACAATACTTCACATAGTTGCTTATGGAGTCATGTCTAATTGCAATGACTAATCAGTGTGTGTTGCGACATAAGCAGCAATGTGAAGTATTCTGACTAAACGTGACTAGTCTTGTCTTGACTAATCGGTGTGTGACCAGCCTTAGTAACATCAGTGCTCACACTGGTAACCCCTTTTCTCACAATTATCGTTGAAAAATATTTAACAACAATTAAAACATTGTTTTAGAGGTTTGAATACAATATTCTGTTCAATGGATAACTTGAGAGTAGTATACAATTCTTTGATGCAACTTTAGTCACTTCATGAACAATGATGTTTGTAAAAAACTCTGTTTCTCACTATGATCTTTACTATAATAGAGGAGAGAATTAGCTTAAACACACACGAGAAAGGGAGATTATGTTTGTCGCATCATCACGTCTGAACTACTGGACTGATTAACTTGAAATTTCGCATATAGATTCTTTATCAACCGATGGTGGTTGAATAGGCTTATTTTCAATTTTTCAAGGTTTCATCATGTCAAGTTATCAGTTTGTCATTTTTTTTTTAAATGAACCCTTGCGGAGCACGAGTTACCTGCTAGTCTTGAATTATTATTATTTATTATTCAAATCAAATCAAATTTATTGCCAAATTCAATAATTCACAAATACATGGAAAACAAAATTCAGTTTCATACATTATAAATTTACTAACAAAATTACAAAGGCATTCATTGAAACTAAATAATAATCTAATATATAATATTGGTTTTGCAAGCAAAACAAAGTTTGTGCGCTAGCAACGAGCATTCAGTAAGTACTCCAATTAGAGAAAAATAGAAAAAAAGTAACTGTATGAAACAAAAAATTCAGCAAACACCTCAACAAAAAATTATCATACACTTTCGAAGAAGGAAAATCACGAGAGTGGAGTAGTTCATAGCATAAACTTAAACGAAATATAATTCATTAAACAAATATTCATTTTGATCAAAAATATCAAAAATTTGAAATGCAGTACAGGATAACATTATTTAAATTGAATCCAGTCTGAGAGACAACTTCCAGGTAGTAAAGGGGGGAAAAAGTAAATAAAACTTGAAAATAAAGAATTGATAAATGCCTAGAATTAAAATATTTTGACTACAACATTTTCGGTCTAGATCCAGTTTTCAATTTTCGTTCTAAGAGCTTTTGAGGGTTTTAGTTCTATAAAATGTTCAGGGATAATATTTATTAGTTTATTACTGTGTAGTTGATTATCTTCTGCATATAGTTAAGTCAGTTCGAGGAACAATATATCTATTTGCAGATCTGGAAATATTATTAGTTTGATGCAGTGTAAAGAGATCTATATGATCTATTATTATTTATTTAGCGTATGGCATTTTTCGTCAAATTTTTAAAATTCCACACCTTTATAAGTGCACGTCGAGGGATTAAATATACTGTTTTGCCTGGGGACTGGCTACAGTGAAGTCGTTAGCCCAGGTAGGTTCGTCTCTCACATTCAAATATAATGTGGTGCACTGTCTGCTCCATCGCCCCACAGTCACATACTGTGGAGTATCCAAGTCCCAATTTGAAAAATGATGCATTGCATCTCCCATGCTGGGTTCGAATTCTGTTGAGTGTCACCCAGATGCGCCGGGAGATCTCGAAACCAGGAGGCCTAGTGCATGAGAAATAGCTCTCCGGTATTCCGGGGGGCACCTCCTCTCTCCATCATCTGTTCAGAGAGAACCTCTCAACTCTCAATTGCTCTGCCATCCTGACCGCTGGCCTTATGGACTTCAGCTCCCTTATATATAAATCCGGAATGTCCTGATGGATTGGAAGTAGATGATTGGACGAAATCCTTTCATAGAGCCGAAGGAGAGCTTGTGCTCTGCGAAGAGGAGGTGGGGGTATGCTGCTGAGCACTGGGAGCCAGGAAACTGGAGTGGATCGTAAGGCTCCTGTAATTATTCGCATTGAATTATTTAGTTGCACATCTACAAGGTGAGTGTGACAACTGTTGATCCAGGAAGATTCACAGTACTTAGCAGCAGCATACACCAGGCCCAGACTAGAGCACCTCAGAGTTGAGGAAGATGAGCCCCAAGTTGTGCCACATAGTTTCCTAATAATGTTGTTTCTTGTCTTCAACTCGGCTGCTACATTCCTCAGGTGCTGGTTAGAAGAGACTGTCCTGTCCAGGGTGATGCCAATATATTTCGGAAACTTATTATGTTTCAAAGCAGCACCATTCATAAGGACTTTCAGCTCAGCATTTGCTAGTTTATTGCTTAGATGAAGGCTGATACTTCAGTTT
Organism: Nilaparvata lugens; assembly: GCF_014356525.2. Taxonomy (NCBI): domain Eukaryota; kingdom Metazoa; phylum Arthropoda; class Insecta; order Hemiptera; family Delphacidae; genus Nilaparvata; species Nilaparvata lugens. The sequence goes on from NC_052505.1 coordinate 94,373,775, forward strand.
TCCCAGGGCTCCACTTCGAACAGTAGTCTGTCAGTACAGCCAAGTCATTTGTTAGTGTCTCCTCTCCAGTCTCAAGCTACACTACCTTGTGTAGCCGAAGCCAAATCATCTGTCATAAAGGTTGAAAAGGAGAGGAGCCAAGACAGATCCTTGTGGCAGACCATTGTCAAGCCTTTTTGTTCGACTTATCTCATACCCAATCAAAACCTGGAAGTATCTGTTTTTCAGCATATTGTTAACCATTCTTACTGTATGTTGACATGGAATGATTTGCAACATTTTATATATTGAACAGTCTTGAATAAGCTTGTTCAATAACCGAACATCCTATAGTGAGGTCCACGTTAAGGTGCGTACAGATTTACGCGCCACGACCATGAGCAATTCACTTTCAATCAGCTGATGCCAAGCTTTTTATATCTGTATCTTACCGTTTCTGTAAAAATACAGATATAATCAGCTGATTAAAAGTGAACTGCTCATGTTCGCGGCGCGTATATCTGTACGCATCTTTATAATGACAGTATTTGATCAACTTTGGTTTTGCTATCCTTGTCTATCATTCGACAAAGCCGGTGGTACTATCCTTTTCTAGGTCCGCAGCGATGTTAATTATGTTTTCGACAGTGTAGAAATATAATCAATCAATGAAGAGAATCGGCATCGCTATTCTTCGATCTTTATCCACTGGCATTATAACGTGGAACTCACTATAGGTTTCATTATGTCAATAGATTGTTCTCTTCAATGAATGAGTACAATAATAATTCAGGGTAATACCTACACTCTGTCCAAATTGGCATGAGCTCTGAAGGATTAGGCTGACCCTCCTACTACTCACACACACAAGAGCAGTCTTCTTTTGTGTGTTGTGTGAGTAAAGGGACGGTCTGCCTGCCTATCTGTATACTATGTAGTATACATAGTATATCAATGGCGCAGGTAGGCCGGGCGTGTGTGCCTGCGCGTGGGGGAGCGGGGGTCGGCTTAATCTTTCATCGATCATGCCAGTTTGGACAGAGTATAGTTCAAACGGTATGGGCCTACTGAAAATAATAATTAGAATTCAAAACATCGACAATCTACACATTACTAAGATATTGGTATAAACACCAAAGCAAAGACAATAGTGATAAGAATAAACAATATACTTTCTATTTATGAGAAATGGAGTAATCAGAAAAAGATTCACTTGTTGAAGCAGTTTGTTTGTAATAACTGATATTTTGACAAAAGTTAGGTTTGAATGATAGATCAATATCTTCAAGGATCTTTGAAGGATCTTAATCATTGAAAGAAAAAAAAACATTCAGTTAACGAAATGCTCTCTGTCACTCTCTCTCTCCCACACACTTCTTTCTCCTCTCTCTTCAACTTCTCTTATTGGTAGATACCGAATCCAGTTAAGACTTCCTCTTACTTATTCTCTCTACTCTGATTGGTAGATTCCAATTTCAAAGCGAGCTGAAAGTTCTTCTACGTCACACAACGTCGACCAATCACGTGCGAGTACACTTTCTCTCATGGGTTGCCTAGAACAAGGTCACGCCCACAACTCACTCTCATTGGTTGAGAACATTACGTCATTAGTAGGACGCCATTTTGTGAAACAAGACGATTGAAAATCGCTTCCAGAATCGAAACTGTTGATGATTTCGGTCAACTTTTCGGTTAGATTTTGAACAGGTGGCGCAATTTGAGGAAACGTGATGTTAGATTGGAATAATGATTTGCATATCAATTTTAGGAACTTCTATTCCTTATCATGGATAGGTGGATGGATATTGTAAGTTGTTCATAATGTTTTGTTCTTGGTCAGTAAAAATTATTTGATTTGATTAGTTGAATCAGTTTGTTG
>NC_052505.1:94375732-94434974 GCF_014356525.2 Nilaparvata lugens
ACTTACTATGTAGGAGTGCCTTGACGACACCTAATTTTTTTTCGTTTTACCGAGATGTGAACGATTTCTAGTAAAATATAATTCAATGAGATAATAAATAATGAAGCGTGGATAACAAGCAGATGGATAAAATAATAGAAGAAGAGAAAAAGAAGGATAAGAAAGTAGGAGGAGGAAAAAGGAAGAGGGAGAAAAGTGGAAGAAGGAGAGATACAGTAGAAACGTAGGAAGAGAGTGGAAGAAAATAGTAGGAGAAGCATGGATAACAGGATGGATAAAAAATAGAAGAAGAGAGGAAGAAGGATGAGGAAAAAGGAGGAGGGAGAAAGATGAGGAAGAAGGTGGAGAAAGGGTGAGGGAGAAAAGTGGAAGAAAGAGAGATACAGAAGAACAGTAGGAAAATAGTGTAAGAAATCAGTGGGAGAAGCGTGGATAGAAGGCGGTTGGACAAAATAATAGAAGAAGAAAAGAGGAGGGATGAGGAAGAAGGAAGAAGGAGAAAAGTGAGAGTAAGATAGAGACAGTAGAAGAGTAGAAAGAGGTGAAGAAAGAGGTAGAAAGAAAATAGTGGGATTAGCATGGAAAACAGGAGGATAAATGGAATTGTGCTAGAAGAAAATAAGACGACGCATGAATCAGAAAAAAACGGAAATTGGAGGAATGGAGGATTGTACAAAGGATTATTATCGACTAGCAGTTAACCCGTGCTCCGCAAGTGTCTAATTAAAAGCTTGACAAAATGAAAACTTGGCCTACTGAGTTCTTGAAGAGTTTAAAATAGGCCTATAACCATTCTTGGTGAATATTATGAATCTATGCGAAATTTCAAGTTAATCAGTCAAGTAGTTCAGACGTGATGATGCGTCATTTGTGGATTTCCTATCCCGTATGTGTATGAGTCAAGTCTTTCCTGTATTATACTAGTAGTTCTGTGTACAGTAGACCTCGCGCTCAGTAAGTTACATTGACCTGTGTATGTTTTCTCAAAAATAATAAATAATTTATCATTTCAAATGTCTAGAAAAAATCCTAAATAAACATAGAGCTTTCTGTCCTATCATACCGTGACGTGTCGCCCCGGAATGTGAGTGTGAACGCTGTTATCAGGTCTGGCTGCAACTGTATACAACGTTGATGGAAAGATGTTACAATTCACAGATCAGGTGAGGTAGGATGAGAATTAGGATGAAGAACAAGATGTGAATGAGACTGAGACGGCAGGAGAAAGAAGAAGAATAAAATAATAATATTATTTAGTATTATATATAATTAATAATATAATAATAAGATTAATAATAAGAAGAGAGAAGAAGAAAGAAGCAAGGGAGTAAGATGGTGATGGCAGGGATGAATGGGAAGGAGGAGAATGAAAGGAAAGAAATTTAATAAGGAATGAAATAATATAATAATAATATTAAAATAATAATAATAATAATAATAATATATAATAATAATAATAATAAGAAGAAGAAGAAGAAGAAGAAGAAGAAGATGATGATGATGATAAAGAAGAGAAAGTAGAAGATGAAAAAGAAGAATAAGATGATGTAGAAGAGGCAGAAGAAGAAGAAGAAGAATAAGAAGAAGAAGAAGAAGAAGAAGAAGAAGAAGGAGAAGAAGAAATAAGAGTAGAAAATTATTATGAGATGTACAGAGGAAAAATATCAATTGGATGAATGGATGGAACAGAGAAAAGCGAAATCGTGTTAGACAGTCTACAATCTATTTGCCTTATTGAATTACAGGATAAGAAAAATGAGAAAAACTGAGAAAAGATAAAGAGAAAGAATAATTTGAAAAAAGATAGAGGAAGAGGCTGTAGAAAAGATGAACAAATGTTTAAAGGAGCAGAGAAGACGCAAATAGAGAACAAGAATGAAGAAGAATCACGCTTCACAGCCAAATTACAACCTTAGTACTCCACGTAACCGCGATCATCTCTCACCTCACTCTCTCATACTCTCACACACTCTCTCTCTCTCTCTCTCATCTTCTAAGTGAAAGTTATCTAGCCATTAGTGAGTCTGATGCTTTACTGGCTCAACAGAGTTGAATAACTACAAAGATCCACCCCGACAACGGTAATAATTTCCACTTGAAACCGTATTTTGAAACACATGTACGCCTTTTTTGATATGCGATCACGTACCTTGGTACCTCAGTCCTCTCTTTTGTTGTTAGCCGTGCGAATAACAATAATTCACAACATTATGCTCATGTTGTAAGTGAGAGAAAAACATCTTGAGCAATACCCTCTTTGTCATTTGAGTAATACCATCTTTATCATTCAAGTAACACCCTCTTTGTAACTCGTTAGCAATACTTTGTCATTGGTTATCCTGAACACCTGCCCTACAATCATTGCCCTTGATAAATCAAAAAATTATTTAATATAAGCCAGTCTAGTTTATGAATGTTATGATGACAGAAGAGGCTTATATCATCATTAATCATTGGGCTTAAATCCTTTACTGTCATCATGAAAGTCCTTTACCTGTACCAATCATGACCTACCTTCAACACTTCCTGATAATCTTCACTATAATCAAGATCGATACAAATGATGATGATGGAAATCATTGAGTCATCAAGATCATCATCATCAACAGCATCATGATGATTGATACAAATGATAATGATGGAGAATAATAGAATAGAATAGATATGTTCATTTCATCAAGACAATTATAAAATACAATAGTTACACTTTTTATCAATTGGAATCTTCATGATCATCAACATAATAATAATTGATACAGAGATGATGGTGGAGGAGAATCATGAAATCTTCATGATATCACCATGCTAATCATGATAATGAAAATCTTGGAGAGCACTTGCCAACATTCTTTGGTGACGAAGTGGTTATCAAGGTTTTTTTGTCATTGTAAGAGGTGATTATTTGATGTCATCTGATATATTATTTATTGATATATTCTTAGCATATTATTTATGTTAATTTTTCCATCATGGAGGACAGAAATTGCATTCACGCAACGATATTATGAGCTTACGCAACCCTATTTCCGACTGTCAGAATGTTATCTAAAAAAGTGTCCTTAGTTTTCTCTCCCGGTCAGTTCTTTCTCATAAAATATCGGGGCACCGAGCTTCGCTCGTTATTTTTATAAATCGATAAACAGATCACAATCCTCTAGAATGATCGTGTTTATATTTCACAACTGGCTATAATATAATCATGTCATCTTATGAATTTCGGGGATGCGATATTTTGATTTTTCACATACTCACTCGCTCACTCACTTTTTTACTATCCACAGCTGTTTCAGCCAAGGATGAATTATCCTTTTAAATGTCGATCAGCGAGGTTTCCCAAGGATGAGACTTAGTGCAATCGAATTCTTATCTCATAAACCTACTATGTTCCAAATTTTGTGAAAATCGTTACAGCCGTTTTCGAGATCCGTTGAACGTAAATAACCAGATATAAAAATATATACAGAAATTGCTCGCTTAATATAATAGGATAGGATAGAATGAATAAATCCACCTTTTCTGTGGAATTATTATCTCACTTTAACACATAACTAATATTGAATAGATATATACTTTTATAATATTTATAGATTGATGATCATGATAGAAAAATCGGAAAGACTACTGTTATTTCTTTAATTAATAGATAGATAGATCATTGTCCAACTACTGTCCACCTTTCAGAGGAGTGGGCCTTTATAAATTTTTTGTCAGTTATAGCAAATTAACTCAATCTGATACTGAGAGAATGAATATTATACTGAGAGATCTACTGTGAACTGACAACATTGATTGAATCCATTTTATTCATAAGAAGTGGATTCATTCATTTTATTGGATTTCACTACAGAATTTGGTAAGTAATGGAAAATTGTTTTCGCCCCACTTGGATGTAATGAGCTGGTTTTCGTGCGTCATATGGAGGCCGAAAATGATTGTTTTCTGACCAGGCCGGTAAAAGTTTTACGGCCCTAGGGCTGTAAAATAACCTTGAAGTCAGATGATTCTGATTTTATGTGAACGTGTTTACAAAATGGTTTATGAAACGTATTCAGTTTATGCTTCTAGAATTGAATAAGTATTCTGCAATAAGATACTATCATTTTATTTTGATGAATAAAATACAGATAAGATATATATAGAAACTATTGAAATTCGATCTTCAGAGTAGGATAGAACTTCTAACCTAAACTTCCGAAGTCAACGACAACAAGCATTGTTGACGTTGACATTCAGATTGGCCAAATTTCAAGTGTGCTAAAACAGCTGATCAAAAAACTTTTCATTATTTGTGTTTTATTCAAGAATTAAAACATTATAATAAAATCATCTTATTGTCATTTGGAAGAATAAAATCATAAACTCAACCTTTACATATTGAACATAATCTTTTAGGTATTTAGACAATCAGAATAAAAATATAAAAATACTTGGACAATTTCCTGATATTCAGATTACCTCAGATTTGCTAGAGCTATGACCTTCCTGTTTTGCTTTCGGAAGTGCCTAATAAACAATTATTCTCATATTTATATTGTTTATTTTCTGTGTGGCGAAAAATAACGTTCTCACCATGGGCAAAAAGGTTTTTCGGCTCTCAATCTTTCTAGTCCTCGGCCTACGGCCTCGGACTTGAAAACCGATTTCGAGCCAGAAAAGTCTCATTTTCGGCCCTAGGTGCGGAATATACTATTATACAGTCGTTCTATACAAATCCATGATATCATCAATATTGCAATAAAGCTATTACATGAAATGAGATTGTTGATAAAGGGATTATGAACATAATAACAAACAAGGAATTTTCTTTATCCTGTTACTATAATTTTGATGGTGATGATACTTGATAATAGAAGTTATAACATCCGGGATTTTGATCACGACTGATAAAGAATTATTTCCGAAGAAGTAGTATTGAATCAAAGTTAGTACAGAGTAGTTCTGTCTACTAACGTTGGTATTGGATGAATGGAATTATTGAAACAAGGAAAAGTATTGAGTGAGTGATAGAAAGCAATGAAGGAACTTGATGGTAGGAAGAAAGACAAAAAAGGAATTACATTGAATTGTGAGATGTTTTTTGGATTGGTAAACTTCATCCAAAATTAATGAATGGAATTATTCTTCAGCTGTAGAATTGAATGACTTGTGATATTCTCAAACGCAACTCATAATTATATTATATGGAACTTTTTATTGTTCTCCTACACTGACAACACAAGTCCACAAGTCTTATTCTTTATCTCGTGAGATATCAACATAACAATACTGTCTATCATTATCATTCATTAGTAAGGGGAAGCTTATCAAACAATTCCTAATCGATTCCATCAACTGTTTTCAAGAATAAAATTATTATAGAATAACTATTATCAATTTTTTGACAGAATTTCAAAGAACAATTTTATGTTGACGAATATTTTGCGAGCTACTGGTTCCAAAAACATAACTTTCAACTAAAGTATCCTACAGTCCAGTAATCCACTCGTATTCAACAATTAATCTCAATCATTTTGAAAAATTATTGAACAATTTGTCAACCTTGCAGAAATATTCATCAACGGGAGTCTTATGCAGGCTCCCTCTCTACATTCTATGCTTGCAATCAACCGTTTTTACACCAGCGATTTGCGACGCCGATACAACTAGACATAATATTCTCTGATTGACATGATAGACGTAATTTTGGGTGTCGTGTCGCAGTCGTGTCGCTGCAAAATCATTGGATAAAGACCATGACACGCCCATAATTTGATTGAAGAAAGAGATGTGCAGATGTGCACAGTTTGTGCAGGAAGCACGAATTATGGCTGTGCACCACGCTTTTGGAAACTTCTTACAGTTGACATTTTTAAAAGTATTTGAATTTGGATACTATCAAGTTACCTGAATGAGACGAATTCTAAGGGATAACTTCTTCATAATTCCAAATTTTTGAGGTACGAGCGCCTGAGTTTGAATCTTGGATTGGATCCATTGTCGAAAACACGGCAACTTTCGGCATTTGATTTTGTATTCTTTACAAACACTTCCAGGCAATTAAGAATACAATGAATTCATCGCCTTAAAGCCGCCTCCAATCCTCCAATCCTCCAATCCTCCTTTTACTATTCCTGTTTCCTTCATAAATGTTTCAATATCCCCATGACTATTCCAGCACAATGTTTAACAGACTCCTAGAAAGCAACTATCATTACATATAGGAACAATACCATGCAAACCGCAGAGAATACAATAAGAATTTAGACCTATTCTCTCCGATAACCAACCCGCATTACTTACAAATGTGTCAGACACAATCTCCCATAATCATTCGACTTGTACTGGAGCCAAAACTGAACTGAGAATCTTCTCACTGCTTCTTCCATTTCCGGCTAAATCCTTTGTCGACAATGTCTTAATAAGGTGCTTTGGAGAAATGCTAATTGTGCGTTATCATTTAAACTCTCGCTCTCGTAGTCTCTCACTCTCTCCCCCCTCTCACTCACTTTCTCTCTCTCTCTATTTCATCAGATACTAAACGGATACTTCTCTCTTTGTCCAACACTTCTTAGGATGATATTCAAGTTTCAAAAACATTTCCAATTTTCACAGCGATCCCACAATCTAATCATCAAATTTGAGAAAACACTCTCCTAAGAGACTTCTCTCTTTGTTCAACCCATCTTCAAAGGATACTTAAAGTTCAAAAACATTTACAAATTGCACCGTGATCCCACAATCAGAGCCTCTAATTTGAGAAAATACTTTTCTCTTTCTCCTCAGATACCTCTCTCTCAGTTCAACACATCTTGAAAGGATAAGCATCAAAAAACACTGCCGAATTTCACAGTGATCCCACAATCAGATCATCTAATTTGAGAAAATACTTTCCGAATACCGTTTACAACAGCTGTGATCTACATCGATAATGAACCGGTATTTCCGCGTGGCAAGGCCTATTCCATCTGTAACAATGAGACCATTTCTAATAGGAGGAATACATCTGCATACGTCAATATATTCACATGAGTCATAGAAGGCTCCAAAGAGTCTAACGTCTACACATTTCGTTTGTGTATATATTTTTTCTCAAACGTTCCATAAACGTCCACATTTCGTTTGCATATATAGTTTTTCTCGAACAAGACGTAATAACGTTTGGGCGGCTTCATAATGTGTGGAAAATGTTTGCCCAGTTTGTTTTAAAAACGTGTGAATGTGTCTAATAATTTTGAATACACCAGTAAGTGGAACTGAAATGTGTTCCTATATGTTACGTGAAGTGGAAAATTGAAATATCACAGAAAAAAGAAGGAATAATTATTGTTCTTTCCATTCACTTTTTTATTTCCTCAGTGCTGAAAATATATGGTATGAGATAGAAATTACTGAGATAATGCAATTATTCGAATGCTCATGAATTAATAATTATTATTAAACAAAAATCCAAATTGAATGTTGTAAATTACCCCGACTTTCCGTCTATCTGTCTACCCTGTTGTCAATATTTGCAGTAGCAGAAATCTTTGGGGTGATTTACCCAGTACACTATTCAGTATTTGATTAGGATTTTCGTTTAACAATAATTATATGGTACTAGCTGACCCGGCGAACTTCGTACCGCCAAATAGTTTAATGCATTTCATGCGGCATTTTTTTTATATAGATTATTTTCCAACTGCAAAATAAATAATTTAATACTGAACACCGAAGACAGCACAATTATTCGAAGCAAAGCAATGTTTTTGGAGCATGTAAGTCTTTAACCTGAGGCCGCACTGCTGGATAGTTACACACAGAACAGTCATTTTGTTTTCAGTCGGGGGGTTTAGAATAAAATACATGGGCGGTTACGGAGCAGCACATACTCTTGTTTACTATCTACCGATGACTGTTGTATGACACAATGATCATAACAGCTGATTTTTATTCCTGTGTGTGGCAAGTTCACAAATCTTCTCCCATAAGAATTACATGTAAACTTTGAAGGACCGTAGGAAAGAGTCCTGAAGTCGGATTATAAATTTGATAGGCCATAAACCTGGACCTGTACATAACGAACACAACTAAGAAAATCATCAAATTCGATGCACACATAAAAAAGTTATTGAATGTCAAAATTTGAGGCTCTATTTCTATTTATATAGATGAGTGAATTGATTGACAAAGGGAGGACGTGAGAGTAGATTCACGTTATACTGGCACTCAGAGAAACTGGCATTTTACTTCTATAAAACTGTTTTGATAAACTTCCTCTAGAAACTAGGCATCTAGAAATCAAAGAATTTAGAAGATCTATCAAAGCCATTCTTCTACAAAAATACCTCTATTCAGTTGAGGAATTCTTAGTTTAGCCTTAATACAATATTTTTGTTAAGTAGCACGCTTTCAACACTTACCTGTATGAGTGTTTTATGACTTGTAGACATGTTGAATGGTGTAAATGTTTGTTTGACGATTGTTTCAACATGTGAAAGTGTTTCTGACGATAAAAGTGATTCGATTTTGATTTTAATTTGATTATACAATATTAATGGACGAAAATCCAAAGTTGATGATGTAAAAATGCGCAATTTCATGGATTATAGAATAGAAAAATGTTACAATTTTGAATTTTGTTTGTAATTTATGGTTGCAGATACTGTTTCTTACTAGTAGTTCTGTGAACAGTAGAACTCGCGCAGTTATAAACCACAGTCTTCTCTAATACTGTCCATCAGAGTAAATTCTGTCCTGCCCTGTCGTGTCGGCGAGATATCGGTGTATAAATGGCTAATGGCTGTTTGGGTTGTTGTATCGACAATAGTAATAATTTGATGTGAACGCAGCTATGCTACTATCATCAGAAGATGACCGAGTTGAAAGCAGAGAAAAGTCGGGAGAAAATACTATGCTACTTCAAGTTATCAATCGCATGCAATTAATAGTCCACACAACAGCTGTGTTTTTAATAAGTTACATTGAGATATTGAATATTGCATGCAATTTATAATCCACTAGACAGCTGATTTATGATAAAATAATTCTATAGTGTGATTTTTAAAGTCATATTGGCGTTAGAAAGAGACTCTTTTTCCTTTTGTATTATCTTAGAAGTGCAAAATTTCAAAAACCTCATATATAAGTCGACGCGAAATTAAAAAAGGAACATACCTGTCAAATTCCATGAAAATCTATTGCCGCGTTTCGCTGTAAATGTGGAACATAAAATCATATAAAAATAAAGAGAGATGCAAAACCGTCGACTTGAATCTTAGACCTCACTTCGCCCGGTCAATTAATGTATATGTATGATCATAAACCATTTTGAGGGCATCGTCTTCACCACAGAAGAAATCAGGTCAATCAATGATCTATTGGAGAGCTCTGATATTCAAAACCAAAAACTCTTTAGTCCTCGTCTCAGCAAAAATCCACTACCATCGTGAGTATTTTTTCACTCCCACACAAGAAATTTTCAACAGTATTTGCACAAGTAATGGATATCATCCAAAAACAGTTACACACACAACGATTTCTGGACGCACGATTATTTGCCGTCCCTATAATATAAATCCTATTAGATTGAACAAATGATGTCAAGCAGATTATGTTTGTCTGTCAAGTTCTATTTGATCTTGTAGAATTCATAAGGACGGCAAAAAATCGTACGTCCAAAGGTCGATGTGTGTGTAACTGGCTTAACAGCATGCGCTGCTGTGGTGAGAGTCACTTAAAACCGTCAGCATTCCATGAAAATAGCATCAATGCTCCCCATTGAAACTGGTTTAAAGTAAATATATAGACGAGCAAAGATGAGCCACTAATTCTTGAACGTCCTTCAAGTAAAAATAGTAGTTTCGAGATGTCTCCACACTCGAAGACCGATTCCCACTTTCTATAGTAAGCCCACGTTAGAATGACAGTGGAAGAAGATATAAAAACAGCGTTGCCAATACTCTGTGTTGCTACTGCCTTCTACACGGTATATCTGTTGTAATATTAACTGTTCATTATTGTTCAAAATGATCAAGCAACTATATGTTTTAATGTATATTATCATCAAAATTTAATACCCTGTTAATTAATTATATCTCTAAATTGTTGAAAGAAAGATCTGGTATAGTTCCAGAGCTAGAGAAGGATAGCGCTATCTGCTTTGCCCAGTAATAGACAAGGATAGCAACATCAATATTAATCGAACACTGCCATAATAACGTGTACTCACTATTTATTTATCAATTCATTTCATTGACAATTACAATCCATAATTATAATAAATATAATATGATTGGAAGAAGACAACAGGCATAGCCCAAAACTGTTTTCTCCCAAATTTTTACAAATAAATGTTTCAAAAAAGAAAAAGAATAAGGCTAAGATTACAATTTCACTTCAAAATGTCCAATTTCCACTCCAAAACTAATGACTAAACTGAAAATTTTGAATTTTGATATTTAAAAACTGATTAAAAACAAAAATATTTCACTCAAATCTCTATAAATTGGAAATTTTTGAGAAATTTTGCAAAATTTTGAGCCAGAAAAGAAACACAACTTCACTATGACTATGATTACACAGCTGTTATCTATACAGAATAAGCAAAGATGTGCTGTTAATTCTTGAAACAGTCCTGAAAATAAATAATAGTTTGAAGATATCTACACTTGGACACAAATTCCAGCTTTCTAAACCTTGGTGCCTCATCAAGGACTGTACCGGTGAACCTGTACCTACAATTTTGCACCTTACTCCCTCTCTCTCTTTCATCCATCCTTGCCCATCTTCCTTATCTATCTCTCTCCTATTCATCCTTGTCTCTCTACACTACACCTGAACCGACAATATTAAAATCACTACCATTGGGGTACTGCGCCTCCTCACTTATCTATCTACAATCCATCTTCACCTCTCTTCAGTACACCTAAATCGACGATATTATTATCATTACCATTATTGTTTAGTGTGCGTATAACCCCGAGGTGACGAAATTCTTTTGACAGTGATTATATAACCGCCTAATAATACCTCGAGCACTAACGATAGTAATGAAAATAATCTCCACGATAATAGAGCTGATGTCAGGTTTCTCATCACAGTTTGTGTTTGGAATGGAAATGAAGGAAGGAAAAGGACTTCTCCAGTGACACAGAGGATCCAATGTCTCACCAGACACGATTCAGGACGAACAGATTATATTTGATTGTGATAAATATTGGACAAGGATATCAGGAGGCTAATCACAGATTCTTTTCCGATTTGTTGGATTTACTTTCTCTCCGCATCTATTGATGGCACGGAATTTGTCTTTGTCCTACTGATTAGTATAGCGACACTATCAAAGTAAAAGGTCTCAATATAAATTCTCATCCCTGTAGTTTAGCTGCAACGGTATATAAAGGTATGACCATAGATTTGTCTCTGTCCTACTGATTAGTAGTTAAGGTATCAAGGTATGAGCATTGAATAAACAATCTCAAGTTGAGATTGTATAAGTTTCCCCTGGTATGAGTTGAAGTAATAATGCTCATCTCTGGTGTTTGTCCTTCTTTATTGCGTCATGCGCTTCTCAATAGCTTCATCATTAATCATTCTTGCTTCCGTTTCATCACGGTTATGCTTCCGTACTTCCTTTCATTATATTCTGTCACATCTTTCAATGATAACTTTTCTATTCTATCCAATTCTTTCTCATACACTACCCAGAAACTAAATTCTATAGTGAGATTAATGTTACAAAGTAGCCTAAGCACCAGATGAAAATAACTCATTTGTTGATTATTGAATTCATCTTGGAGAGTAGAATATATTTCAGACTAGCAGGTAACTCATGCTAATTAGGAATTCGACCTTCTCAAATCTTTAAGAATTTATAAAAGGCCTATAACCATCCACGGTAAATTAGGAATCTATATGGAAAATTTCAAGTTGATCAGATGAGTAGTTGAGATGAGACGTGATGATGCGTCATTCGTGAATTTCCTATACCGTTCATGTATATGCCAATTCTTTCCTTTATTACATCATAGATTGAGATTATCATTAGATCAGGGATCAGCAATCAATAATATACATCAGATAATTATATCGGAATAACTTGAACCATAGCTATATAGCATGGAATTCGGTGATAAGAGAGAATCGGCAACCATGTAGTACTATCATTACCACTGACTTTATGACGTGAACCCCATTATATAGCTGCGGAAAACAGTCTCATGACATGTGCGTCTGTAATTGAAGGGATGATGGAAATGATGATAAAAAATAAGACCAATAAGAAAGTTCAGATGGTTTCCAATTCAAAAAAAGTTGTGAAACAAAATTTCATGACTTTGGTGAAGAGAAGATAACTTCAATACATGACTTCATTCATCACATTACTTCATTACATGGCTGAAGAGAAGATGGCTTCAATACATGACTTCATTCATCAAATTACTTCATTACATGGCTGAAGGGTAGATTATGTCAATAATACGAAAATGAATCAAGATCTTTAGGTGGATTCCAAACAAAGGTAACAATAATAAAAGATCTATTTCTACATAGTTTTGAACAAAAAGAAAATAGCTTTGCAGCTCATAACTGAGCGTTAGTGAGGCTGCTCTTAAGCAGTCACCCTTCCTACGGGAGTACCGAGATCACGTTACTTGCATTATCTGAACGTTAATAGGGAATGTAACCGCTGGGAACAATTTCCCAGATCTTTGGAACTGATAAATTCGATATGATACTCTTTATTTGTCACAATTTTTAAACTTTGATAAGATATCCTTGCTTCATTCCTATTATCTTCACATGTTTTGCGAACAATTCAAATTCCTGAACTAAAAAATTGAATAATACTTTTCATTTGAAATTAATGCAATGTTGAAGAAAAAGGCACGATATAAAATACAGCGGATGCTATCATTCAATTCAATTAAGCTAGATTGTTATAGTATGAATACTTCATTATACCCTTCACTCCATTTAAAGCTCATATTATTATCGATGAGTGCCTTATCTCAAAAACGGATAGTTATAGAATTTAAGATAATGATATGTTATGATGATAAAGTATGGAACTCCTACCTAGTTTATTGGATCATACATTCTGAAGTCTTGATCTCATCCTTTTATTTATATGATTATCAAGGTTAGTTTAGTTCTGTTTTACTCCTTGTTCACGATTACTTTTGTTGTAGTGAAAGGTACTAATTTGAACTGTTCAGAAACATGACCTTCCTCACAGCGAATTGGGACTTCTCTGGGATCATTATTTTGAATTTTATTACAAACTAGAGATAACAGGTTACTCCATGTAATCTGTTACAAGAGTTTTCTCTATCATATCTCTTCTACAACACGATAATACAATTTATATTGAACGAAAATCTTGACTTGAAATACCCAAATATAGTCTCTAATCTATAATTAATATTGTTCATCTAGAGAAAATATAGCATAAGGGGAAATCCCATTGTATAAGTAGCTTATGTTCCAAATTTCAAGCCCCTTTTTACTGTCCTTGCCCTATTACCATAGGTAAGGAAATTATTGCTTTCCGAAAAAAAATAATGTTTCCTCATTTTTTTCTTCTAGAGTCAAGGCAATCATTTCTAAATCACTGTTCCGAAATTTTGAAAACATGATCACAAAGAGGGATCACACTCAGAGATCAGAACACAGTAGCGCAATGTCAAAATCAATGACAAAATCTCATAAAGTTTAAGAATTTAACAAAATTTGATTAGTATTCTGATCACATCCAGAAATCAGAACACAGTAGCACTAACAGAACTGAGACACTGCTGGCGCTCGGCTGTCGCACGAATATGACACATTGTGTGTTCTCCTACCACCATCATTGTGTCGCGGGCTTAGCTCGGCCGTACGTCGGCGCGGGCACGGTGTGGTTATGTGTGTGTCCCGGCCTTTAAACGGAGAAAGACCAGCTGTTTGTTTAACAGTTAAATTTGGAATAGACGGTAGACAAAAGAATAGACAGTAGTCGACAGTTAATCGGCATGAGTTAACAAAAGATCTGGTGTGGCGCACTCACACAACTATCCTTGCCGTTATGAAAATTTTTCACCTGACGCTAGTGTTCCCGTGCATCTCAAGTCTACTATTCAAAGATTTGAACCAGCTGGTGACAGGGCAATAACGCTGGAGACACACGAGGTCTGCTATCTCTTCATAGTGAATCATTTAATAGAATCAACAGTTGCCAACAGTTTGCAATTGGATAATCATATTTTTTCGAATTTCGAGCTTATTTTAAATTTTTAGGTGAAAATGTTACTGGACATTAATTGTGGAGATTTTCATCCTCAATCTTTTCCACTCAACTTTTTTGTTTAAATTGTATCTGAGGCCCGATAATTGGGAATCTAAAATCAAACTTTGCATAGATGGGGCGGAGCTCCTGGAATTTTTACAGATATGGGACTTGTGGCAGTTAATAGAGCTTTACGATGACTAGTTTAGGTATAAATTTAATCAAAATCGTTGGAGCCGTATTCGAGAAAATCGCGAAAACCCCTGTTTTTGACAACATTTTCTCCATTTTAGCCGCCATCTTGAATTCCATTTAATCGAAATTGTTCGTGTCGGATCCTTATATTGTAAGGACCTTAAGTTCCAATTTTCAAGTCATTCCGTTAATTGGGAGATGAGATATCGTGTACACAGACGCACACACACTCATACACACACACACACACACACACACCACACACACACACACACACAACCACACACACCACACACACACCACACACACACACACACCACACACACACACCACACACACACACACACACACACACACACACACATACAAACCAATACCCAAAAACCCTTTTCGCCACACTGCACAGAAAGCAGCTGTTTCCAGTCCCTACGTAGATCTGAAAGACCTTGTTTGCAGACGACGTCAGAAAAGGGTTTCTTTTCCGGTCTAGGCCAGAAAGTTGTCTCTTTCCAGCAGCTCATGGAAGTAGTTAATAAGTCATCCGCTAGATCGGGCGAGTGTCCGCTTTCATCATCAGCTGAAGTCGCCATGATTTCAGTTCCAGTTTCGAATCAAACTAATTAGCTTCGCAACCAGTTTTATTCCATTATTTATTGTTGATTAGTGCATTCCGAATTTTCAAAAATGCTTGAAGATGACTGTGGTATTCCAAGTGAAATTTTTAAAGAATCTGAAATCCTGACTGCAAATCTTCTACACTAAAATCAAGAGATAGGTACGATAGCTAACGAGTATTCTTTATTTTGTATTCTTTATTTATTTTGTCAGCAATACCTGTAGTGTGGCGAAAAATATCGTTCGCACCATGGCAAAAATGTTTTTCCAGCTCTCAATCTTTTCTAGTCCTCGGCCTACGCCTCGGACTTGAAAACCGATTTCGAGCTGGAAAAATCTCATTTTCTGCTCTAGGTGCGAAATATACTATTTTGGATTCAGGGTACCTTGAAACGTATAGAATTTAGAAATTGGGGTACCTTAATTAGGCGAAGAAAGAGAACTTGTGTGGATAGTGTCTGGGAATCAAGACACATTGAGGGAGAAATTAATATCCTGTTTCCTCGCGTCATGGATGGTAAAATAAAGTTCTACGAATAATTATTTTCGTATGACAAAAAATACTTGTATTCGGCATTGCGATATCTCTCATCAGCTCATCACTTTAATCGTACAAAACTGGAAAGCTCCGTATCTCTTCAATAAGCTTTTCATTCTCCATTTTACACGAGGCCACACTGTCACCGTCAAAAAGTAAACTGCACTAGTCGGTGACGGCGCGGGCGACAAACACGGCGATGGTGCTGGCGCGGTGCGGTAGTATGTGTCTCTACATGTTTGAAAACCCTTGTTTTTAGCTTATTTCATATTAAAATAGTTTATTTTCATTCATATATTGATTTTAGGTCATGCTTTTTGCTAGTCTCATCTATCCAGTCACAAGAGAAACTAAATTCTTATGAGATCTCTTCTCGTATCTTTCGCTAAGATCAAAGTGTAGCTTGATGTATCTGAGATGAATATATAGAGTCAATATACAGGGAATATTTATATGTATTTTTAAATTTACTTTCTCTATTCTGTAGATTGAGAGTTTTATAAAGTGTTAAGACAGGATAATGTTTATCTGTCTCAAGCCATAATCTTTGTAATTATGGAGCAAATTAGATCATGAAATCAACTGATACTCTGTGCCAAATTGAGTTTTCTGCTCCAAAAACCTCATCTCATCATAGTCAAATGTTGGAATAATGTGTTCACTTTGTGTAGGATGGAGCCGAAAAACTCTTTGAAACGTGAAAGAAAAGATTGAGACATGAGACAGCCTCTCTCAAGATTTGATTATAAGATAACCACAGGCCAGACCACTCCGGTAATGTAGAAGAAGCCTACATGCATTACTCAAGTACGTAGGAAAGAGAACCTTTAAAAGGAGAAGAAGAAGACGTGGTGGGAGAGAGCAGGGAGAAAACGAAGAAGAAAGATATCAAGTAGTAGTGGTGGGAGAAGATGTTGATGATGATGAAGATAGGAGAAGTGGAAGAAGAAGAATACAGGTGAAGAAGGAAGAGGCTGGGAAAGGAGAAGAAGAAGACAGGTGGAGAAGGATAAGAAGAAGAACAAGATGATTATGATTATGATGAAGAATTTGAAGAAGGAGAAGAAGATGGAGCCTGGAGGGATAGAATAAGGAGGAAAAGCAGAAGAAGGAGATGAATAAGACAGGAGAAGTATAAGTAGAAGAAGGAGGTGGTGAAGCCAGCAGGAGTAGGAGAAATAGGGGAAGATGGAGCAAGAAAAAACAAGGGAGAAAGAGAAGATGGAGAAGAAGACAGGAGATTTGGAAGATAGTAGCAAAAGAGAAAAGAGACAGTTGAGAAGAAGAAGGAGATAGGAAAAAAGAAAGAAAAAGAACGAGATGAAAAAAAAAATAAGATGAGAGAGAGAAAAGAAAAATTGAAAAGAAGAGTAAAATAAGTAAAAGTAATAGGAGAAGGATAATAAGATGTAGAAGAAAATGAAGATGAATGACAGGAGTAGAAAAAAACGGAAAGATACGAAACATCGGTTGAGGAAGTCAAGAAGAAGGAGAAATAGCGGAAGGAAAAGGAAGTATTGTGATAAGATGAAAAAGAAGAAGAAAAAAGTAGAAGAAGAAAAAGAAGACACAAGAGAATGAAGAAGAAGAGAGGGATGAAAGGAGGAGGAGGTAGAATAGAAGAGGACAGGTAAAGAAGAAGAAGAAGATGAAGAAGAAGAAGAAGAAGAAGTTTTTACGTAATGTAGTAATGGAAAGATTATCTCTATCTTCACCCCCTTCTTGTGTTTTAGAATTGCTTCATTGAGAAATCAGTTCAAAATGTATCAAGTCTATCCCATTTTTTATCGCATCTCAAGTGATTAATATTTACAACCTCCCTTGGTGAACCCAATCATTAGGAACAAATCAAAACTCCTGGGAACTATTTCAGAAATTTCCCAGCACTTCTCATCTTTCCAAAACAGAGGAAAATCTTATTTTACTGCTAAACTTGATCCTTTTATAAAATAATAATCATATTATGATCGGGTTTTATTGATGACTCGTGTACTAAAATACTAAACTGGGTTATGAGTATTGTAAAATTCACTATTCTGGTTCTAATATCAGTAAAGATTGGTAATCTCATAAATGCAAACAGTCGAGCAATAAACTATATCAGAGAGAAGAGGAGTACCATGAGCGGGAAGAGAGAAGAAGAAGAAAAAGAAGAAGAAAAAGAAGAAGAAGAAGAAGAAGAAGAGAAGAAGAAGAAGAAGAAGAAGAGAAGAAGAAGAAGAAGAAGAAGAAGAAGAGAAGAAGAAGAAAATGAAGAAGAAGAAGAAGAAGAAGAAGAAGAGAAAGAAGAAGAAGAAGTGGAAAAAGAAGAAGATGAAGAGGAAGAAGAAAAATGAATGGAAAGATAAGAAAAAATGAGTTTACACAGAGCTTCTGCAAATTTTGCACGGATGCTTTAGCATTTCTGCCGCCAGACCCGGGTGCAAATTATGACACAAACGATGCGTAGCAGCACTGAAATTTAGCAGCAGTGAAATGTGCCAAAATTATTGTTACGTAATGTAGTAATGGGTAGATTATCTCTAATCTTCAACACCTCCGACTTTTGTAGGCCTATCCATCATTGATTTGGTATGGACTATGAGCATTGATGCCAAATAGCATTGTGAGAATTATTCAGAACTCCTTCAAGAGACAGGGATCCTTTTCTATGCAGAATACAGTCGTTTCTACTTATATGTGATGATAATAATAATAATAATATCGAGTGACCTGGCTGGCTCAGGTCTGGTGTCAGAGTTTTCAGGTCGCAACTGATCAATTTCAGGGCCTCTGACATGACCTAACGACTGCTTTTTAGGCAGCCGGGACCGACGGCTTGACGTGTCCATCCGAAACACGAGTATAATAATATTATTATTATATGTGATGATAAAAGTGACCTAGTAAAGTGATAAAAGTAAAGGTAAAATATCTATTAGCAATATTGGATGACAAAAATCAATGCAAAACCTGAACCAACATGAAACCCAATAACAGGCAATGTGAAATGAAAACACACATAATTATATTGTAAATCTCTACACAGTTTTATTTGGTTCAGGACCATGGGTTTGTGATCACACACGTCACATTTTGAAGCTCACTGGTCCGGTACCAGATAAAACTGTGTGGAATTTGACAAAATATTTGTGTTTTTATTTCATTAGGGAATGGTTCTACAATATTGACAGTGTCTCAGTCGAATTTTTAACAGACAATGTAATATAGAATATTAATCATACTTTTTTGCATATTAATCGAATACTCGTATAAACAGTATGTAAAGCTCGGAGAAGTAAAACATGAAACAATATCAATTGACTCGGTATCATTTTGTATCTCGAATAATATATCAGATAAACCTTAGACCATTTATAGAATAGACACGGCCAATTGTATATTCATACTAAAAGTCGATGAAGCCAACATCTCTACTGCCAAATCCACCCACCTTGACGTCACAACAGTTTGTTGTGTAAGTGTTTGTGGTGTTTAACTTACATTTTTGTTGAACAATGCATTGTTGTTAGCTTGGTTGTGACGTCAAGATGGGCGGATTTGAGCAGTAGATGTTGGCTTCAGAGGCTAGACTTCCCAGAGTGTCTAGTACTCTATAAATGGTCTAAGAGATAAACCAATTCATCGGCTTCTCTATAGAAGCTTTCAAACCTGAGGAAATTGAATCATTTGTTTTTGGGCGGAGCTTAGTGAAAGTTGCCATTCTGTGATTGGTCGAAAACAATCGTTCACACTAAATGGCGGAAACAATGAATAACAAAATTGTGGATAATTCATTATTAATTATGAATATTTGCCAACAGGGCAACGAAAGAGTATTAATAGAATCATGTTTAATATCAAAAATTTCCAAACTCTATTTTGTAATAAATTTGAGAGTCGAATAAGTTGTAGCATAGAGGAAAGATAGCATAAGATGTGCCTATATTATGTAGTTTATGTTCCAAATTTCCAATTTTTTTTTGATAACTCAAGGTGATTACTGTCTACTACTGTGCATTCTTTATTCTCTATTCATTCATACAATAAGTACATCATTAGAATGATAGGGAGAGTAAAAATGAGATAACCTTTGTTTTTTTACTTTCTTTTACTGTGTACACGATATCTCATCTCCCAATTAACGGAATTACTTGAAATTTGGAACTCAAGGTCCTCACAATATAAGGATCCGACACGAACAATTTCGATTAAATGCAATTCAAGATGGCGGCTAAAATGGAGAAAATGTTGTCAAAAAAAGGGGTTTTCGCGATTTTCTCGAATACGGCTCCAACGATTTTGATTTAATTTATACCTAAAGTAGTCATCGATAAGCTCTATCAACTGCCACAAGTCCCATATCTGTAAAAATTTCAGGAGCTCCGCCCCATCTATGCAAAGTTTGATTTTAGATTCCCAATTATCGGGCTTCAGATACAATTTAAAGAAAAAGGTTGAGTGGAAAAGATTGAGGATGAAAATCTCTAGAATTAATGTCCAGTAACATTTTCACTTAAAAATTGAAAATAAGCTCGAAATTCGAGAAAATGTGATTATCTAATTGCAAACTGTTGGCAACTGTTGATTCTATTAAATGATTCACTATGAAGAGATAGCAGACCTCGTATGTCTCCAGCGTTATTGTTCTGTCACCAGCTGGTTCAGATCTTTGTTTAATTAGACTTGAGATTCGCGGGACACTACCGTCAGGTGATCAATCTTATAACGACAAGGGAAGTTGTGTGAGTGCGCCACACCAGATTTTTATTAGTGTGTTGTTGAGAGTGTAAGAAGGGCATAGAATGACAGACTACCAGCATCACATAGCTTCACGAAAAAGAAGTACCTACAAAGACTACCAGCTTGAGTTAACATTGGTAATTCCAACATGAACGCCCTATACCATGAGATAACATCCTGTGCTATCTTTTTCAATGGTTGTAGCTGGAAGATAAATATTACTTGGTAATAATGACCAGTGTGAGACAAGATACCTATTTTTATCAAATTAATATTATTTCCTTTACAAACAATGAATCTCATAAGAAGAATAATTGCTCCTAAACCAGAAAAGTTCTTCAGGTATAACATTTTGCGGTCAGAGTAGTCTTGAAGATGAATGACAGGGCCACTGCCAAATATAGATGTTCTGAAATCTTTGTCATGGACGTTATTGAGAGAATACGATCTCATGCTGTATTTTGGTGAAAGAAGAAGTTTCTGATTGTTGATTCAATGTCATTCACAATTACTATGATATTATCGCAAAGTAGGCTAATACAGAAATAGCTTTATTCACTTTTTCTGCAGCACTTGATTGGAGGCTACGTTCCAAGACAAATGCAATAATTTTAAATTCAAGTTCGTTTGAGCGATAATTTTCTTACAATAATAGTAAAGTAATGAATACGGAGGTGGAAAACTGTAAACAAGAATAATAAAACATGTAGCTCTTTCTCTAAAATTTTTGCAATCATGATTCGTGTTGTGCATTTGAAATGCAGTTCCGTATCTGCTACCATTGTAAATTACTATTGTAAGAAGAAGACGGAGAAGGAGAAGAAGAAGAAGAAGAAGAAGAAGAAGAAGAAGAAGAAGAAGAAGAAGAAGAAGAAAAAGAAAAAGAAGAAGAAGAAGAAGTAAGATTTAAAACTCCGATAATTATTATTTTAAACACTGTATATTATTCTCGTTCGTGGTAAGAATATGGTTTGAGCAACTGGGAGGCAGAATAAAACAATATGTTACTAAAATCAATTCCAGACTTTCTAGCGTGTCAAATTGATCAGTGGCAATTAATTTAGCTCCAACTCTTCCAATTCAATCACACAGAGACAATTAACAGGCTTTATTTAATCCTTGATGGGCCAGCTATTAAATTTGAACAGTGAATTGCAGCACTGCACTCTTATGAAGCGTTGGCCTTTGAAGGTGGCCTCGCTCAATCGATTAAAGTAGCTCATCATCTCGACAATCTTCAATTGTTTTATAACCGTTCATCCCAAAAAGGTTATCGCTCTTTAAAATGGTGCAACAGATTCGTCAGAATAGAGTCGCTGCTTCTCTTATTTGGAGATGGTATTGAACAAAGATAGAGATCGAAGAAGATGGTCTGATAAGATAGTTTTCAAATACAGTATAACGCAATCGAATCTAATAAATTACACTGATATGGTAAAAGGATAGTATAGTATTTATACAGAGATAATAATAGAATAATTCGTAATCGATGCAAATACTTGTGTACGATCATAGACGTGATTAGTAAAAGTAGTATATCATACAAAGTACAATAACTAGTAGTTCTGTGAACAGTAGACCTCACGCAGTTTTATCACCCACAAGTATCTGCTGTCACATGTTCTAGTTGATTCAGTTGAATCACTCTGGAATTATTAATTTCGAAAACTCACATATATGTAAACAAACTCCGTGAACTCTTTTAAACAAGTTCCGTGATAATCTTTCCCTCTGATAAAAATATTTCTAAAATATTATTGAAAAATATTTTTTCTAATCAAAAATAAAATATTTTCTTCAGCATTCATTCAGCAATTCATTCAATATTTTTTATATTTTATTTTCAATCACCTATTAAATTTGTTTTTCAAATGTGAGAATATTGATACTGATGGGCCCCTGAACATTTTATTCTTCCAACAACTGGTCCCTCTTCGCTTTCGACATCACATTTATATAGAAATTCAATCATATTAACCACATTTATCCAATAGTTCAACAGAATTAAATAACTTCAATACAATGACGTCACTCTACGGCGGTTAAATTCGATCGGATTTTCGTGTACAACTGTCCCTCAATCTCCTCATCAAATCTGTTGCTCTTAATGATACTTGGTTTCAAAATTCATTCACAATTTGTCATGAATCTTGAAGTGCTGCTTCTCAGGCTCCGGATGAGGGTTATGAGGAATGATGCATCGGGAACAATGAGTGAGTGAGGTAACTCCAAATCATTCATCCTTTTCCTCTTATTCACTCACTCTCTCTCTCTCTATCACTTCTTATTATCATCTCTCTCTCTTTCTCTGTGTGAGGAAAGTGCTGTTTCTTTCCTCGTTAGGCAATGAAGACTCCAAGACTCCCCTAATTCGAGTTTTGCCACTGATTTATGACCAACCACTGTAATGACGGGGGCCACACTTAATTAAATTTCAGTAACAATTAAAGTAGTGGTCATGACAACACACCTGCACTTTGTGCTCTGTGATTGCTGAGAATCTTTGGCGGCAGACAATAACTCAAGAGTGTAATACACACAGACAAGATCAATGGGCCAGCGTCGATCACAGGCTAGATAGCATTATTAGCCGTGCTTCTACACTATTGCGATAGTTTGCTTAATTAGATGCTCATCGTAATTTGTGCGGGAAACGCTTATGATTAGGATAATACATTAAATGAAGTTGGTTTTAGGTTGGTTATGATGATTGTGGACATGAAGAAAATATAGCTAAGCTGATATTCCATGGTTTGTAGAATTCATTCAAAAATTGGAAGTTTTGTTCCGAATCAATGGTGTTGTGTACCAAGTTGAGATGATACTGTATCATATTGTGGTGATACTGTATCATTCATGGTGATACAATGAAGAATAGATAGCATGAGAAAATATCCCATGGTATAGGTCATTTATGTTCCAAATTTCAAGCCGATTGTGTTAACTCACGCCGATTACTGTAGACTTCTGTCACGGAATAAGCATACAGTGTAGTGGTTCTTTCTCTGTGCTTGTTTATTGTTACTGTTTTGTTGGGGTGAGAGTATAAGAACGGCGTAGTAATGATGATAGACTACGAACACACATAGCTTCACGAAACAGAACTGTACTCAGACTATCAGCTTGGGTTAAACCAGGAATAAAACACATTATGATTAATGCAACCATATCTACAAGTGAAAGTGTGAACTTGGCTGGGAAGCGTTTAGCATAAAGTCATGATTAAAATTGTCATGATCTCTCTGATTAATCACATGCAAATGACTGTTGATACCCAGCCACGTTAATAAGTCACTCTGGCACGCTCGTATTCTATGCAAATAAACCTGGAAGTCCCTAATGTCTCTTGAGTCGAGTGTCAATGTTTTTTGACTGGTTTGATACGGTTGTGAGTGGGTTTGCTAGGTCCAAGGTCTTGAAGAGGAAATTTACGGATATCGTTCTAACGTTCTTCGAAGATATCGGTGAGCTTTGTTGTGTTTGATGAATTATTTCTTGGGAAAACTTTGTGAAATCTTGAACTTCAAGATCCAAGTTTCAAGATCTAAAATTTCATGAGAACTTCAAGTATTCTAGAGGAAACTTGGAAAAATCATCATTTATTATTTACTGTTGAAATATTGTTTGTATTCCTTGAGCATTAATGCTGAGTTGGTATTAATTGTTGAGCCAACTTCTGAAAACTCTACAGAGAAATGTTTTTCAACCTTTCTAAAAATATGAATTTTGGTTTGAGTTAGGCTCAAGCATAATATGATATTAACTTGTTCACCTAGACTGGCATATGATGATCTTCTTGAAACCTTAAAGAAATCACTAGCTCACAGTTGATATAACCAATATATTGAAAGGATGATGATGGGATATAATTTTAAATCATTGACAAGCTTATTTGAATCTTATAACTGATTAATAAATCTATACTAAACTCTAACCTACCTACTGAAAAATGGTTTGAGTTATTTATAATGTCTTCAAGTAACGTCTTTTAGAAGTGTCCTCTAGTTGTACTAAACAATGTCTCCTGTGAGAGTAATGAAATAATGTCTATTAGTAGTACTTTCAGTACCCTTATTCAATTTTTTTGAGAAACAAGACATGTTTCTACAAAGGATCATAATACATTTTTTCTTATTGTGAACACAATTTGTATACACATTTGTATACAAACTAATTGGATCAATTAGATATTACGATAACCATTATAATTATAGTGAGGTCCACGTTATAATGGCAGCAGTGTTTGATTAGCAAAATGGTATTGCTATCCATGTCTATCAGTCTACAAAGCGGATAGCGCTATATCTTTCTCGCTTTGCTCTATTGCCAGATCGAACAATGTAGAATTAATAATAATTAATCAACAAAATATTCCATCTTTATTATGAAAATAGGCTTTGGAATTATTGGAGAATATAATTTCTTGCTTAATGGAATATAATTGATCATTTTAAACAAGAATGAACAGTTAATATTGCATCTATAAACCGGTATCAGCTACTGTAATTGAAGGCATTGACAAGACAGAGGATCGGCAACGTTGTTCTCCTATCTTCCTCCACTGCCATTATAACGTGTGCCTAACTATAGGCCAATCAAGCACTGCAATAGAAGTTCCAGTTTTTATGATAAAAGATCAGCTCCTCTCTAGAGATTCTTCATTGTTTTAAGACTAATAGTCAATTTCAATTCATTCGATCTTAAACCAATCATTCAGAACCACACAATTCGAGTCATGTAGGCGCAAGCCTAGAACATTTCCAATTCTGATCGATATAAACGCTTCCAATGAAGTCTTCTTCTGTGAAAAAGTCTTCCAACTCCCCTTAACTGTAATAAATCAATAGTGTGATAAAGTAGAGTAAAATAAATAAGCATATGAGAAGTGTGAGTAGATGATACTGTGATGAGTAATAAACCCATTACGGTATCAACTAAGTGTTGCCATAATGATGTCATTACATAACTTCTGTGGACGAAAAAGTATCACTGTGACCCTGATAGTTATAAATTACAATTTAAAAAGGACCAAGCTACTTTCTCTGGATCATCTCCACTTTCTTCCAAGGGTTAAGGACGAATTAATCAGATTATTCTAGACTATTATGCTACCATAATATGGTATATAATATATATTCACCAGACTCGTAATAGTTTCATCCTCTCGCATGATATCAGGTTTTTATCCTCTTGCAGGTTCTTTATTACTCTGAGTGAAGACCTAAATTTTTAGTGCACCGTGGAAAAATTATGGCATTTCAAGTCTTTAATCTTTCCCAGTAGGTGTTGGGAGAGACGTTTTTTCTTCATTTGGTTGCATCATGCATTTTTAGTCCCCATAAACTACGAATTTATTACGTGATGGTAGAAAAAATAATGCATTAACTTGGAAATCGTTTAGAAATGAATGTCATATCAGCTATAAATTATGGGGAAGATGTGATCTTTTTTAAAAATATTGTACGTTCATAGTTATGATTTCTGGGAGAACACTAATATGATAGGTATTTCCACTGTTATCGTGTGAAGGAGTTGTATCTTTTACTTCTACTTTGAACAATTTGTTGTTTCGAGAATTTTGTGGTCAATAAGCGAGCTATACACACATCAATTTTTGGACGTTCAATTTTTCTCTGTCTTTATAAACTCTATTAAATTGAACAGCTGATGTCACACAAATGATGTTTGTCAACTTCCGTTCAATCTGGTAGAATTCATAAGGACGGAAAAAATCCTGATTATTATATCACTGGATAAGTGATTCTTTGTACATCCTTAATAGTTTATTTATTTATCTATACATTGATTCTCAAATCTGAATTATTGGGAAAGGAAAACAGGCTTGGAGCCCAAAACTGTTCCTTTCCCAAATTTCGATAGAAACTCTCCAAAAATAGGTTATGTTTACACTTCATAATTTTTGTCCAATTTTGAATCCAAAATATTTATAAACTGGGAATTAAGAATTTGAAATTTAGTTCAGTGTATTTTTTGTGATCCAGTTCTATCATATATTTTCCAGGCCCATAGTATACAGTTTATTATGATTGAAATTTTATTACTCTTCAATATTATCATCACCAAGCGAGATACTACAATAAATTTTATCTTCTCCACTTCCTGTAGCCCATATCTCAGGGTACATGCTACTGGAATATTACTCTTACATCTTGAACGTTACAGAAATGCATCTGAGAGTGCATTATGCAGTTTGAAGTGCATCAAACGTGCGTTCAGTTGACAAAATGCATTTTCATTGGTCACGACAATCCTGTGACGTCATCTCAACATTGGCAATGACAATCCTACGGCTGCATAATGTCATGCTTTCACTTCGCAGTTGATTATGTTTCTCGCTCACTTACACGTTTTAATTGGTTTGTGTATTAGTGCTAGAACAGGATAAACAGATGTAGGCTCATTCTTGTCGGAGGAGTATGGGAACATAACTAGGCTTCTTGTGGAAAAATGTAGGCTATTGTATTACCTGCCTCAACGTTATTTCCCTAATCAAAACTCTGTATAGGCCTTCTATAGAATATACTCCTATTTGATATACAATAAACACAATATTGAACACACATTATTCGTTTTTGCTGAGGGTGTTGCCCATATGAGAAGGTAGAGTTAATAATGATACTGTTTCTCCAGAAAAATGAACTGACCAATTTGCATTTTTCGACATATTTAAGGGGTCATATCTCCTGAACGGTAATTGATTTTGCCAATCCGTTTGCGGATTAGGATTCATCGCATCGAGGAGCATAAGAAGACATAGATAATGATATAATCTCTCTCAAAAGAATGAGAAAAATAATGTACTGACCAATTTGGATTTTTCAATATATTTAAGGCGTCATGTCTCCTGAACGGGAAAGAATTTCGCTAATCCGTTTGAAGATTCGGTTTCCTCGCAATAAGGAGCATGAGAAGACACAGTTGAACATGATATTTTTACTCCAAAAAATGAGAAAAATAATTTACTGACCAATTTGCATTTTTCAATATATTTAAGGGGTCATGTCTCCTGAACGGAAAAGAATTTCGCTGATCCGTTTGAAGATTCGGATTCCTATAAATAAAGAGCATATTGAAGGCAGAGTTGATAATGATATTTTTTTTCTCCGAAAAAATGAGAGGAATAATTTACTGACCAATTTGCGCTTTCCATTTACAAATAAGAGGTCATATCTCCTGAACGGGAGAGAATTTTGCTAATCTGTTTGCAGATTCGGATTCCTCGCATCACAGAGAATAAGAAGGCAGAGTTGATAATGATATTATCCCTCCCGAAAAAATAAGGAAAATAATGTAGGCTACTGACCAATTTGTGTTTTATATATTTTATCCCAAGCAAATGAAGTTAGAGTTACCTTATTATACACATTATGAGAATTTTTTGTAACTAACTATTGTAATTCATCTAATATTTTGTGTAATTGATGTTGTAGTTTTAGTTTTTTTGGGAAATAAACATTTATTTATTGTGTTGAATTTATTGTTTATTTAGTATGTTGTATTGCTTGTTATGATTATCACTGTTGTACTTTTGATTTACCTTTAACAATATTCATGACAAATGAATTGTGTTGAATGATACCTCCCTGCAGACTTAGCGACCACAGTTTTCCACAATATTCTAGTTATAATTCATATTTTAGATTTATTGATTATCCTGTTTAGGCCCATTTGAATATACCTTCTCCTTGTATCAATGATTATCAAGGTTTTTAATTAGCTTGGAACTCCATTATTGCTTTATTCATCACAGTAAGATCTCATTGTTTGGATGCTAATTTTCATAAATTTCATCATTGCATCACAATATCCAATAACCTATTCAAAAACAGTGTTGTAAATCATTGAGTTCAAAATAAGAAACGTACGTCGAAAATGACTGTCTTGGTACAGTGATACAGTATCAGTATTGGTGATACAAACTGGCAGCCAATGAGAGTGAGTTATGTGCGTGGCCTATCAAAGTGTACTCGCTCTTGATTGGTCGTAGTAGGCCTCCCAGTTGACAGTGAAATCACTTCCACCAATAGAAAATTGAAGAATCGATTCGTGTTTGTTTCTGTCTTTGTATTGGTAGATTCAACAACAGAAAAAGAAGTATTGGCTTGATTTCCGATAGCATTTGATAGACGATTCGCAGTGAAAGTCTTTAAAACAATACATCAGTGTGTTTGCACAACAGAGTGGTCAGGCGTTCCGAGCTCTGTGGTTCACGTTCTTTCAATGGACAAAATGACGGCGGTCAAATACAAGCGTTCTAGTGTTCTATCGAAATAAGATTAAAAAAAAGATACTTTCATACATTGAGCCAGAATCTCTAGGCTTCAGTAATATCTATACTATATTTGACCGAGCGAAGTGCGGTCTAAGATTCGAGTCGACGGTTTGGCATTTCTCTTAATGTTTAAATGTTCATATGTTGTGCATTTACGGCGAAACGCGGTAATAGATTTTCACCAAATTTGACAGGTATGTTCCTTTTGAAATTGCGTGTCGACGTAAATACAAGGTTTTTGGAAATTCTGCATTTCAAGGATAATATAAGAGGAAAAACGAGCCTCCTTCATACGCCAATATTAGAGTAAAAATCAGACTATAGAATTATTCATCATAAAATCAGCTGACACGTGATTACACAGATGTGTGGAGAAGCCAGTCTATTGCTGTATTTCCATAGCTGTTTCATTCAGGTACTTGTGGATGAGAATACTGCGTGAGGTTTACTGTTCACAGAACTACTAGTAGAAGAAAGAATTGGTTTATCTAATTACGGGATAGGAAATTCACGAATGACGCATCATCACGTCTTAACTACTCAACTGATCAACTTGAAATTTTGCATATTGATTCGAAATTTACCAAGGATGTTATAATTATTTAAGATCTTAGTAGGTCAAGTTTCAGTCTGTCAGTTTTTAGACATTGGATCTTTGTGGAGCACGGGTTACCTGCTAGTCTATAATATAAAGAAGGAAAGAATTGGCTTATACACGTACGAGATAATGGGAAATTGACGAATGACGCATCATCACGTCTGAGCTACTACATAGACCGATCAAAGTTGAAATTTTGCATATTGATTCTCACCGAGAATAATTTTGTATTACTTTACCGAGGATGGTTGTAGGCCTATTTTAAATTCTTCAAGATTTCAGTAGATCAAGTTTTCATTTTGTCAAGTCATTAATTATTAAACCCTTGCGGAGCACGGGTTATCTGCTAGTCTATAATATAATGAAGGAAAGAATTGGCTTAAACACGTCGAAACTGACGGATGACGCATCATCACATCTGAACTACTCAACTGATTAACTTGAAATGTTGCTTATTGATTATTAATTTACCGAGGATGGTTATATGTCTATTTTGAATTCTTCAAGATCTTAGTAGGTCAAGTTTTTCGATTAGACCATGCGGAGCACGGGTTACCCACTAGTCTATTAAATAATGGAGGAAAGAAACGGTTTATACACGTACAAGATAGGAAATTGAAGGATGACGCATGATCACGTCTGAACTGTTAACTGATTAACTTGAAATGTTGCTTATATTGATTCTTAATTTACCGAGGATGATTATAGGCTCATTTTGAATTAAATAATCCAATAACAGTGTTGTGACAACTATTGTTTATTTCAGAAATATTCAAGATGGGTTTCAAACTAGCAAGCTCTTCTTCCCTTTCTTGTTGACGTCACCGGATCTTCTTTATGTCTCCTGAGGGATGCTGTTACATAAAAATGCTCTTAATTTTATGACGCATTTCGAGTCAGCGTAGAGGTGATGAAGAGTCCCTTCTCAAAACGAGCCTATAAGGAGTGGAAGTAAGAGTCTATAAGAGTAGACTATAGAATATTGAAAAATATATTGTTATTCAATTATTGTTGGAATATTTTTTCTTCGAATAGGCCTAATATAAAAAACGAGTATTTTATAAATATGCTTCGATCCCAGAGCTGTGGCCAAAATTTTTCTGTCGAGGTGCTCCTGTGTTTTCGGGAGTAACCTGTGAACTTGTAACTGATTTTTGGCAAATAAAATAAGATTATATGATCATCTTCTATTATAACAAGAATTTAATAGTGAATATCACACCGTAACCTGTAAACTTGTAACTGATTTTTGGCAGATAAAATATGATTATATCATCATCTTTTATTATAACAAGAATTTAATAGTGAATATCACACCTAATATACTGGTATCAAATAGATACCATAGAAGGCAGTAGCAAGTCGTAAGGTGCGTACAGATTTACGCGCCGCGAACATGAGCAATACACTTTTAATCAACTGATGCCAAGCTTTTTATATCTGTATGTTACCGTTTCTGTAAAAATACATATATAGTCAGCTGATTGAAAGTGAATTACTCATGTTCGCGGCGCGTATATCTGTACGCACCTTAAGATTTGAAACGCTCATCTAATATCTTCCCTCACTGCCATTATAACGTGGACGTCTCTATAGTTGAAATCCAGCGTACAATGTTGAGAAGTGTTCGGTTTTTACATTTCCTTCGACGTTTGCAAGAAATCGATGAGCTTAACGATGAGCTATAATCTGCAATGTTCAATGACAGAGCCTTCCAAATAGCCTCAACATTTCACTGCCTTCGTGACAACTCTCATTATATGCTGAATGTCTCCTAGAACCTTCAGATATTTGGGTGACAAGGTGACTCTCAGTGCGCAAAATAAAAAAGAATGATATCAATGAAATTATTCAAGAATTTCCAAGACGAAGAATCTACTTGGAAACTTTGAAAAAGAGATAATTATGATTTGTTATATTTTTGGCCCGACAATACTCATTGACAGAAGTTTGATATCAATGAAACTACACCAGATATTCCACGAAAAAGAATGCGCTCTGTAACTCAAGAAAATATCAGGAATCTAATTTGTAATTTTTCACTGTTCGAAGTTATATATTTTCATGATATTAATGAAATTACACTAGATATTCAGGCTTTAAACATGAATGTATTTTATAGTATGAGTGAATGAGAATAGTCTTGCGAATGAGAATTACATAATTTTTCGACCGTTATGAAAAATTACAGGTGAGGATTGCCATCCTTCAATGAGAATTATAGGAATGGTAAACCGCTTTAATTTCAAGAATTCATGATTTTCGTTTAAATGTTAT
Organism: Nilaparvata lugens; assembly: GCF_014356525.2. Lineage (NCBI taxonomy): Eukaryota > Metazoa > Arthropoda > Insecta > Hemiptera > Delphacidae > Nilaparvata > Nilaparvata lugens. Next base: position 94,407,195 of record NC_052505.1, read on the forward strand.
CCAATCACCAAGTTACTTTTCACAATAAAAATAAAATCTGGAGCGATAGACCAAGCTATCCTCTTCTCTGCTCTTTTTTGTAAAAGCTGACATGCACTCTGAAGCTGAACCCTTTATATAGTCCACGTAAATCAGGATAGAAAACTATACAATATTATATTATTCAATTAGACTCCATTCAAAGATAATGCTGATTACAATTAGAAATATCGGGTACCGAGCTTCGCTCTGGAGTACAAGAGCATAAAAATTTATTACGAAAGAAGAAATTATAATAACATTCATAGTTCATACAGAAATGTTCTCTCTTAATTTGAGATCAGTCAATAGAGATCAATTACCAGAGGAATGCAAAAATTTCCCTCACAAAGGCCCGGTTGCACAAAAGCCGGTCAACTTTAATCCTGATTAATTTCACATGAACCAAACCAGAGAAGACCATTTCAAAAAGATGGATCTACTGGAATTAATCGGGATTGAAAATAACCCGGCTTTTTTGCAACCGGCACTTAGTACCTGATTGAATTATTACAAAAGTTCAACAGCTGAGTCATGATTTTGACAGAGTCCCACACACATGAACTCGCTCACACACTTCCATCATCAACAGACGACGAAATAATTAATATCAGCTGTTTTTCCAAGGATGATAATAATTATCCCTTTAATGTCCTTCAGCGAGTTTTCCCAGGGATGAGACATAGTGCAATCGAGTTTTTATAAATAAACCTATGTACTGAATTTCGTGAGAATCTTTAGAGACGTTTTCGAGATCCGGTGAAATACAAACATATAAATATCTAAACATCCAAACATCCAAACAACTAAACATATAGACAGGAATTGCTCGTTTAATAGTATAGGATAATAATATCTGTATAACTTTTCAAGTGGTTCTCTACTGAAAATTGGACTCAAATTCAAAAGTGAATGGAACAACACCTATTTTTTAGACTAGAGTATGAATCGGAATTCGGGAAGAGAATGGGCTGTGTCTGTTGGTCCTTCCTCAATCATTTTATTGAGTTATATTTTGTGTATCATAGAATAAATATATGAATTGTTTCGGAGGTAATATGTCGACATCTTGAAACAATAAATCCCCGCACACACTCATCGATTCTTGTTCGTACGATATTTTGCCGTCCTTATAAATTCTATTGGATTAAACGGAACTTGACAAACATCATCTGTTTAATCTGATTGAATTCATAAGGACGACAAAATATCGTACGAACAAAAATATCGATGTGTGTGTGCGGGGCTCAACAAAAATGGAGTAGCTCCCTCTAAGTTTAGTTACTAACACAGATTTTTGAGCGTTCAATTTCCAGCAATCCTTATAAATTATATAGATTGACATGTGTATCCACTACACATTATGTGCTTGCCAAGTTCCATTCGATTTGGTAGAATTTATAAGGACCACAAAAAATTGGACGTCCAAAAATAGAGATGTGTGTCCAACTGGCATCAGGGAGAAGGGTTTTTATGATTTGAATCACTAATTTTTGTATAAATAAGTTTGGAATCTTTAGACAACATTCTCTCAATCACAAGCAAAAAGTACAAGTGGACCGTACGTGAATAACACTCAATATTGTCGAATATTACGCCATTAATATTTGGAAAACTGTTGGAAATTATGTACGTCACAGCAACCCAGCGATACTACCAATAGTTGAATAATATAGGCAATCAATATTTGTAAAACAAGTGGAAATAATGTAAGTAACATTAACACAACAAAAGCACCCAAAACCAATAAGTATTCTCGAAGGAGATAGAACTAATATTATTCATTCAATATTGTTTCATAACACGAGCATTATTTGTAGAAAGGTACCGTAAAAGGAGGTACCAGTACTTATCTTGTTTAGAAGACAGTAGTGGGAGTAATAAGTAGGTGCTTCACAAAGACCCAATAAGCAGGGAACGTGAGCCAAAAGTACATGTTACATGAACAAAGTCGAGTACTTTTTCTCTAAGTTCAATTCTTTTAGTGGAGAAGTCCGATTCTTTCCGACGTGAGTGTCCAACAGAAGAAGAAGAAGAAGCAGAAGGAGGAGGAGAAGGAGAAGAAAAAGAAAAAGAAAAAGAAGAAGAAGAAGAAGAAGAAGAAGAAGAAGATGAAGAGGAAGACAGTGGAACAAAGTGAAGTTCGTCTTCTGTTTGGCTGCTTATGTTGAATGGAGAGCACGATTTAATTGAATAAGATGCACTGCATGTGTGTGTGTGTGTGGGTACAGTTGCGTTAATAGAATCACTAGAATGAAATCAAAGAGAAGAGAGAGAGAGAGTGAGAGGGAGTTTAAATTAGATTAGATTGGAGTTATTTATCTATTTTACAATATTCACTGGATTATACAGTAATTTAAATTTTAATGACAGTATTGCTAAATTATTCAACGATTTCACAAAATATGAGAAATTAATCAATGAATATAAAGATTGAATGCAAATTCAATAACAGTAATATAAAATTTTTAAAGAGATTGATTGATTGATCTATTGAGTACTTTATTATGTAGATTACAAAATATACTGACTTATATACAATAGCTTACAATGCAGCAAAATTATAGATGAATGTATATAATATAGACTAAGAAAATAATTATTGAAAGTATATGACATGAAAAAAGCAATCTGTAATAACTATAGATAATTATATTATTATGCATCTACATAAATTGGCGGAGCTTTGGACATATCAATGTCCATTCTTCGGAGATAATATTAAAAATATCCTCCCCACTAACTCTCTACCAAATAAGAGAGAGAGAAGGAGAGATAAATTGATTGAGTAATTTATTTATGTAGATTTCAGTTTACTGGCTCATGCACTCATACACAATAGCTTACAATACAGCAGAGTATTAGATGAATTTACATATTATAAGCTGAGAAAATGATCATTGAACTGTATCTGATATGGAAAAAAGTAATTTGGAATAACTATAGATAATATTGTTATGGATCTTCCATGAATTGGGCACATCAATGTCCATTATCACGAGAGAATATTCAAAATATCACTCCCAGTCTACTAAAATATCAGGGGCAGAATCGAAGACAAAAAACGAGTTAAGAGTGGAAGAGTGTAGTGAAGAGGACAGAATGGTTATAACAAGTGGATAATTAGAAGAGGGTTTTCTCTCCCAATCATTTCAGTGATGTGTAATATTTGAATGAATGAGAATTTGAGCGAAAAGTAGAGTGCAGTAAGGTGGACAAATGTTATAACAAGAGAGGAATAATTGAAGAAGAATTAAAAAGAAGAAGAAGAAGAAGAAGAAGAGAAGAAGAAGAGAAGAAGAAGAAGAAGAAGAAGAGAAGAAGAAGAAGAAGAAGAAGAAGAAGAGATGATGAAGAAGAAGAAGAAGAAGAAGAAGAAGAAGGAGAGAGAGAAGGAGAGGCGGTAGGAGAGGATGAAGAGGAAGGGGGAGAAGAGAAAAGAAGAATAGAAAAAGATTAGGAGTAGTAGAAGAAGAAGAAGGAGAAAATTTCATACACATAGGTTACAGATGAATCTCCTCTAGCCTTCAACATCAGATGATGCATCTAAAAGAGGTGATGTGGAAAAATAAGAGGTGTGAAGGAAGAAGGAGTAGAAGGAGAAAAAGAGGATCAAGAAGGAGAAGAAGAAGATAAGAATAAAAGAGACGATGGAAAAATTTATACAAATTTGGTTACAGAAGAATCTCTTCTAGCCTTCAACATCAGATGATGCATCTAAAAGAGGTGATGTGGAAAAATAAGAGGTGTGAAGGAAGAAGGAGTAGAAGAAGAAGATGAAGGAGAAAAAGAGGATCAAGAGGGAGGAGAGAAGAAGATAAGAATGAAAGAGACGATGGAAAAATTTATACAAATTAGGTTACAGAAGAATCTCCTCTAGCCTTCAACATCAGATGATGCATCTAAGAGAAGTGATGTGGAAAAATAAGAGGTGTGAAGGAAGAAGAAGAAGAAGATGGAGGAGAAGAAAAGAATCAAGAAAGAGAAGAAGATGATAAGAATGAAAGAGATGATGGAAAAATTTATACACATTGGTTACAGAAGAATCTTCACTAACCTCCAACATCAAATGATGCATCTAAGAGAGGTAAGGTAGAAAAATAAGAGGTGTGAGGGAAGAAGAAGAAGAAAGAAGAGGGGTTGCAGAGGTCGATCCTCCTCTTCTGGGAGAGGGAGAGAGCATCACTATAAAGCGAAAGTGTTTCGTATTCCAGACGTCATTCATTTTGAAAACGTCCTGCAGGATTGTAAGGAGTGCCTGCTGTCTTATAGGAGTATAGTGCCGCCATTCAGAGGAGTATCGCTTTCACCGATTCCCTCCTCCTCTTCTTCTTCTACCTCCTCTTCCTCCTTCTCAATTCACAGAGACTCTCTCAGAGAGAAGGAGACAGAGTCGCGGGTTTTCATCCTCCAGCTTCCTCAAATGAACACTGTGGTGCGCAAATCGACGATCTAAGTTTGTTCGGGAAAACTGATTTTGTTTCTGATTTGTTTGGACGTTTTTGAAGGAAAGTTGTCGTTGTGTTGTATCATCGTGAACTGCTAGGAAGATGCGCTCGTTTTTATTGGTGAGTACCTGTTCACAATATTAGTTTCCAACAAATAATTTTTTAATTTTTCAAAGATTTGTCGAGGATGTTAAGAGACTTCACAGTGGAGAAAACTAACTGTGCGAGGTTATCGAGATTACTTGTTTGCCATATTAATAACATTTTATTCTATATATTTATAAGGGATGAATATTAGACTTCATCCCGGAATAATCAGTACAGAATTACGTCATTCACTCTTTTTTTTGAAAATCTTAGAGTATATCAATTATTGTATTCACCCTCATGTGCTTACAAGCTAAATTGCTATTTGCATATTGGTATCGTGATCATCTCATCTTTGAATCAGTGGATTACAATAGCGTTCCACAATAATTCCTCAATTCTAATCTCAACTTTGTTATTTCAATTGAATTTGAAGTATAGGATATCTGCTCTCAATCACTAGATTTGTTCAGACTCTGCTATATATACGTTTATTTATTGAGTTTAATTGGCCTCATCAAATAAGATTCCTGAGAGAATGGCGAAGAGCATAGTTATAAGTATCGTAATATAACTTACTGTGCCTTATCCAATCTATAATCTCTAAAAACGTTACGATTACCTAAGAGAGTATAAGGATTTTCAATGTTTTTGAGAAGAGCTTTGAAAATTATGATCTCTTTCTAATAATAGATGAAACATCATAATGCAGTATTCCACAAATTTCAAGGTTTGAAGATCTAGTAAGATCATATATTCGAATCAAGAAACTATATTGAATTTGTGATTAAAAATATAATATAATTCTAACAAATAATCATTATGCCCAGTTACAGAGTTGACAAATAACGTCGCCGAGCAGTAAAATCTCAGTAGTTCATGAACGTAATGTTTGATCTGTTCAGCATTTCTTGCATGAGGTCTCAAGAGTTCTCACTCCCTCTCTCTCGCAGTTACTACAGACCCACCGATTGATTTGCTTTCCTATTACCCTATACTTATATAATATCTCATGACAATCTTCAATCATATAAGTTAAGAGAAAAATTCTTGTAATAAAATGATATTAAGTTACTGAGAAAACTCTCTATGTAGTAAATCTTTAAAATTTAATGATGAAGAAAAAGTATAATAGAATAGAATTGGCAAAAAATCGCTTCTGTATCAAACGATAAAAAATAGAATTTTTTATCGTACTTTAAGACTGTTCCGTACACTTTTTCCTATTTAAATTGGATAATCTTTCTCAATATATTGTTAAGATTTTTATAAGAGTGAGAAAAAGTTGCAGAAATTTTTAAATGGTCTGATAAGCGAGTTATGGGAGTTGTGGGTCGTTAAAGTGCTAATTGCAGGATCATAAACGGTTTCGAATATATTAACAGAACTTCTCTTGAAAATTCAAAAAATGCATCTTTCCTAACTGAAACATTTTATCCCCCATATCGTTCATAAATAAAAAATAGCATTTTCTTAAACACGATAACTTGTTCATTTTGTCAATCGCGAAAAAACGCATATTAGAACAAAGCCAATGATATACTAAATGTATTGAAAAAAACTCCAATGGAAATTCGAAACCGTTTATGATCTGGAAAGCAAACGGAGTTAGCACTTTCAACAATCCATAACTCGTTTATTAGACCACTCAAAAATATTTTAGTTACAATTTTTCTCACTCTAATAATGATCTTAACAATTATATTGAAAAAAATTATTCAATTAAAAAAAGTATACCGAACAGCCCCCATACGAACTTTGTCTTTGATCATAAAAAGAGTGAGTTCCGGTTGCACAAAATAATGTTAAATTTTATTTATTCTTGAATGCCACGAGGACCAATCATAAAAGTCCTTTCTGAAAAGAAGATTTCCTGATTGGTTCATGTGGCATTGAATCACTTTTAAAATTGAACAGGCTTTTATGCACCCGGGGCTGTAAATTCCTTATGACTATTTTGATCACACAACTAATTTCACTTACAAAAAGGGAAACGCACAGTTCCAGCTGTAGAGATTCATAATGAATATCATAATTATTCATGATGTGATCATTGTTGATTGATTCATATGGATTCTATCATGGAAGCACCAGTTTCATAGTTTAACAGTAGTTTTCATGAAAATTATAATAACTATTGGAACAATATACCTAAATTTATTTTCCCCTAATAATAAATCAGAAGCACACATCCAATTGCCCACATTGCAGTTTGGAATTAGAAGTCTTAGTTCTAATTTCAAATACCAGTAATGATTGTTGAAGTGGATTCTACGCAGAGAGAAAAATCCGCAAATCTTTTTTATTGGGAGGATAAATTGATGATATAGAATGAGCAATCCTTGAAAAAATACGGTGGCGAAAATAAGAAATGGTGATGACTGGTAAGGAGTAGGAAGGAAAGGATGAAGGGAAAAGTGAAAAAAGATCAAGAGAGAAGTGATTAATGAGAAGAACTAAGAAGATTTACCTCGAAATCAAGTTTGAAGAAAAGCCGGACCATAGTACAGTATTCATAATTAATTGTAGTACCTAGTATCAATGAAAACGAAATGAGATAACTGATCAATGAACTTCTTAGAGAGAGAATAAGGGAGAAGGAAGGAAGAGGAGAGAGATAGTGTGAAGGACGAAATCTGTGATGGACAGAGGATAGACCCTGTGAATTGTTACAGAGGAAAGACAAGATGAGAAAAGAGAAAGGAAGGAGAGAGAGAAGTACTGAGAAGAAGGAAATCTGTGATGGACCATAACCTTCTTGCAATATCATTATTTGAAATAGCATTAGAAGTGATTACGGTTAGCGTCTATTTGCACAATGAACGAATAACCTGGATAACTCAAGTTGTGTGCCTTACCTCTCAAATGCATTTCATAATGTACGAGATGAACAATTTGATAAATGTCAATCAAGAACCAAGTGCCGTTATGAAACCTTCGGATTAGTTCAACACTAATGGACCAAAATGTTCTCAAATTTGCCAGGGTGTAAAGTGAGTTAAATTGAGACAGTGTTATGTACTGTGTTGACATTTTTGAGTATCAAGTGAATGATCCTATTCCATGTGATTTGAGATTTTGCTGTGGAATAAGTAACATGATATTATGTTGCTATGGAATGCCTTAAGTGTATGATTACGAGAATTTAATTATTGAATTGGAAAAGCTCTCAACCTGTCGTTACAAAGTTGAAGTGGACTACATTAACTTGAAAATTAAACCTATGGAATAATTCAATTTCATTATGATTTTGCCCCAAAAATGTGATTCAAATAAATGAGAAAATTATAAATTATATCAATAAATATAATTATATTTACAATATGAGCAATATAAATTAGACTAATAAGAAGGATAAGGCATTTTTGATTACTAGAATTCGAAGCTCTGGATTTTGAAAAATGTGTTGCAAATTTATGATCTAAAAATATTGTTATATTAAAAAATAACAAATATGATCCCAGTAAATAATATCACTGACTCAATATTGTTTTTTACATCGAAATTACATAAAGGCTACATTAAATAAGTTTAGGTCTCAATCAGAGTATGATTTTTTTTGGAAATAAATGAAAATGAATCTGATAAAATATTTTCATGAAATAATAGTTCTTGGAGCTCAAGGATACAGCTATATTTCCGCTTAAGTGAAAAACTAATATATTCATCAGTAACTCGAATGAGTTCCAATAATAGAAATAAAACTTTAAAAAAATAAATGAATGCTAGAAACTAGCTTTGTGTAGGGAACACCTCTCTCTAATCTCCAATTCTATTGGTGGATGTCAATCTCAACGTTAGCTGTGAGCTCTACAACGTGACACAGCATCGACCAATCGCGTGGGAGTACACTTCAGTGCCTGGTACAAAGTTATGGCCAACACGCTCTCTCATTGGCTAATGGAACTAGGTCATTTCAGCCTCCATTTTCTTGAACGATATCATTCAAATCGCTGGATATCATTGTTGAAGTCATAATTCGTGGAGAGATGAGTGATAGCAGTCATAGTGAAAAGAAACATTCAATCATTAATATATTGAATGATAAGGAATCATTATTAGAAAATTTACGAATCAGAAATTGAATGATCGTTTTCATAGCATCGTATCACACTTTCAAAGTTGTTACACTACTATAGTCATATTTCCTGGATGATATTATGATTGAATCTTTACTCTTCTTATATCATTTTCAACAAATACCTATATTTTTCAAAACTTGTGTGCTCTCAAGTGCTCTTGTGAAGATAATATTGAAAAAATTATGTCCCATCGATGTCTAAAATTCTTATCTCTATAAAGCCCCCCGCACACACTCATCGATTTTTGTTCGTACGATATTTTGCCGTCCTTATGAATTTTATCAGTTTAAACGGAACTTTACTAACATCATCTGTTCAATCTAATAGAATTTATATGTACGTAATAATAACGTACTCACAAAAATAGATATGTGTGTGCGGGGCTTTAGATCCAACAATATTTTTAAAAGTTTCAAAATTCATCTTGCACAATCAGTAGGCTCCTCTAAATTGATTCTATTTTTCGAGGGTGATGCCCACATAAGGGTGAGTAATGAGACGCATGATGATGAGGGATGAGTGTGCACAATTTTGGAACTCATCGAATCCAGAAAAATGTTTAGCCTATTATTGGATGAGAATTGAGAATAACTTCAAGATGTAATGATTGAATATGATTTCTATTATAGTTTCAACGATATGAAATAGGAAGATGTGTTGGAAGGCCAACCAAAATTGGCATCGGTTAAACTCATAAACCTAATCCTTCAAGTGAAGATGATGATGATGAAATAAATCTAATTGTTATACATTGTTAGCCGACATTATGAAACTCTTCTACAAATGTGAAAGAGTTTGTATGTGTACTAAGCTACATTGGAAACCTTTAAATAATATTGCACAGCTATTTTGTTACTATTTAGTATGCACAACTACAATGATATTGCCAAAAATCGACTCCGTTTTTGGCAACAGTAGAATTGGCTGGAAAGGTTCCTCATTTCGTTCGGTTATACACACAGAGTACGGCTGGGGAAGTACGCCTGTTATGTACCATGTCTAGCAGAACAATTCCACATAAATCAACACATTTATGAGTATCTGAAGAGTTTCTGAACAAGCAGCTTTTCCATGCTATCACAGCCAAGGAGGGAGAGAAAGATATAATATGGAAGGCGATAGAAAGAAAAAGGAGATAGTGAATAAGAAGAAGGAGAAGAAGAAGAAGAAGATGATGATGATAATGATGATGATGATGATGATGATGGTGATGATGATGATGATGATCATGAAGAAGAAGACGGAGGGATGGAAGAGGAAGGTTGGAGAAAGGAGAAAGAGAAAAAATAGCATTGAGTGGATCCCAATAAATCATCAGTCGGAAAAGTGTTATGCAAAAATGGATGTCTAGTTCCAATGTAGACGGCATTGGATATTTCTATAGTCTGGTCCACGTTATAATGGAAGTGGACAAAGATAGGAGAACAGTGTTGCCGATTCTCTGACATGTCACTGTTTTCTATAAAGAAAAGCTGATTTACCAGGACATCTGCTCTTATATTGAATGGCCATTCTTGCTCAATATGATAAATTATTATACTCTATTCGTCAGGAAAATATAAATTTTTCAATCATTATTCAATAGATTTCCATGATTGAGATTGAACCTTTTGTTAATAAATAATTGATTATATTTCTTCATTGTTAGAGAATGATCTGACAACATTGAAGAACTGGTAAAGAATAGCGCTCCCTGCTTTGAGTGATTATAAACAAGGATATTGACACAAATGATAATCTTATGCTGTCTTTATAACGTGGATCTCACTATAGTTTCATCGTTGAGTATGAAACGTAGTGTCGTCTCCAACAAAGCGGAACTCATTCACGAAAAGTTCAAATGATGTGTTCTCCTCACTTTACAGTATAGCTCAAGTACCTTATGTTATGTATCTATTATTCAGTTGATACTAATATTCCTACTCTCATTGCCTATTATAAAGATTGAAATTTATTTTTATTCAATAGAAATATGGAGTGGGTTTCTCCCATGGGCTTAATGCACGTTGTTAGAGAGTGACTTTCTAATAGAATTATGATTATAATCAATTTTTTTCTTCTTATTTTCAGATTGTGATATCGTGCTGCTTGCTCAGGGAAACATTGTCTATAGCAACCAAAAGAGAAGGTTAGTCTAGAATGATATTAAATTTGAAACTAGTGGTATATTAATTTAATATTTAATTGCGATATTTTAATTTGAGTTTCACCTGGGACGAACTTAACAAGCAAACTACACTTCTTCTTCATATGGCCCACATTTATCCATATGGCTTTCATCGGCAGAGAGATCCTTTTGAATGTTCTGCCTCGCCGATTATCAATCAATCAATTTTACAACAATCAATCAATCTCAAAATCCCACATCAGAATAAAACCATGATGAAAATGATGTAATCACTCTTTCTTACATTACGTTATAATTGATATCAATCAACTTTCATTAGATCTATATTCATTATTATATTATAAATATCTGCTGTAGAATAGAATAATATTTAATCATTAGAACTAATATAAAAATAATGCCGTAGAAATAATATAACATCACTATAACGTATCTCATAGTCTCATTTCACAGAATTGTATATCATATTATTTATCTTTGTTTTATTGTTATCTCACGAATTTGGATGACACAGAGGTAGCCTATGTAGGTACTCTGTGTCATCTAAATTCGCGCGATAACTTACGAAACAAAGCTTAATAATATGATATACAATTTTGTGATATGAAACTATGAGATTACAATTGACTTGAGTTAGCTCTCTCACCTTTCAATCATTCTCTCTCAAACTGTTTTCCTCTTTTTCCGCCCTAACTCATTCTCTCTCACTCACTCACTTTGAATCTTTCACTCACTAACTTGCTCTCACTCCCTTTCTCTCTCATACACCCTCTCTCACACACTCTTTTTCATAAACACTCCTTTTCTCTCTCTATCTAGGCTTCTTCCCCCTCCCACCATCAATTGAAGATGTAGAAAGTGTTATCACATTACTATTCAATGACAGAATGTCTGTCCCATTGTACTCTAACAAAATCAATTTTCTCTGAATTAGTCTCATAATTCTATTACATGCATACGTGAGTGCATCTCCGGCAGGAAATGTATCTCCAAAGTTTTCTCTGGAACTTCTTGATAAAGCGAGTTGAAATACTCCAAGTTAGTTTCTCAACTCAACATCCATTTCGACTATATAAATTCAACATTTCAACTCTATTTCAACATTGATTCAATAATCCGATTTGTAAAGAATCAGCATCTTGAATGAAAATTATTCAATGATAAGCAGATAATCCGTGCTTTGCATGGATCTCATTAGAAACTTGACAAACTGAGAACTTAACCTACTAAAATCTTCAAGAATTCAAAATTATCCTATAACCATTCTCGGGAGTTTAAGAATCTATATTTTCCAAAATTTCAAGTCATCCAGTAGTTCAGACGTGATGATGCGTCATTCGTGAATCCCCTATCCTGTACGTGTATAAGCCAATAATTCATTTCTTAATTATATAATAAATTATTCTTTCAACTAACATTTCAACCAAGTAAATTTATCAATCTGTAGGAGAATTTGTTTGAAATTGGAGTAGCTTTCTGTTGAAGTTGCCTGCATCACTGTACTAGTAATTCTGTGAACAGTAGACTTCGCGCTCAGTAAGTTACATTGACCTGTTGTTATGTTCTCTCAAAAATTAATAAATGATTTATCAATTTAAAATGTCTAGAAAAATCCTGAATAGATCTTTCTGTCCTATCTTACCGTGACGTTTCGTCCCGGAATGTGAGTGTGAACGCTGTTATCAGGTCTGGCTGCAACTGGCTACAACGTTGATGGAAAGATACATTTTCAAGATGTTCGATGTTTTTGAACGGGTAGTATTATAGTCCACAAGACAGCTGATTTATGATAAATAATTCTAGTGTCTGATTTCTACGGTAATATTGACGTTCAAAGGAGACTCCTTTTCCTTTTGGATCATCCTTAAAAAGCAAAATTTAAAAAAAACCGTATGTATACGTCGACGCAAAATTCAAAAAGGAACATACCTGTCAAATTTCACGAAAATCTATTGCTACGTTCCACTGTAAATGCGGAACATAAATATAAACAAAATTATATACATGAAGAGAAATGCAAAACCGTTGACTTGAATCTTAGACCTCACTTCGCTCGTTCATTTTTTTCCAACACTGTTTTTTCCAATACTGAATAACATTAATTATTCTTTTTCCAACCAACTGTATTGCTAAATAGTATTGCTGATGATTGTGTTCTTGTGCATGCTTGATTTCATTACAAAGTAGTTGAAATGAAGATTCAAGTGTTGAAAGATCGGAACATAGCAAGATTAAATTTCTTGCTATTGGTTTTCATTTTAATGAATGGGAGCGAGTATTCTCTTGAAATTTAATTTTAATTTCTCTTTTCTCTTTTAATTTTAATTTCTCTTGAAATTTATATTATTGTATAAAACGAATTAATTCTATACATTTCTATTCTCTACTTTACAGAAAACTACTCTCTTATTATATTATTTTTTTATGCACATCGAGCTTCTTGTCAAACAGAGTTCATTGTTCTTTTGTACAAAAAAACAAACATTCAATCAAAACTAGGTCCATTGTACTAAAATAAATAACATGCTGTCCAATTGAGCAATTCCGTGAACCTGTGTAATTTCCTCTATTTAATTAATTGAAATGTGATTTTAATTGCCAAACAATTATCTTGGAATTGCAGGCAGATCCAGCATAATTACCTGCGATTTAATCTCGATAGAAAAGAAAATTTCCCACGGTTTCCAATTTCTTCCCATGGTTCAACACCGAATTTCTTTCATTGAGCCAGTGTTGAGTTTCATTGAGGCAATCTTTGAGTATAGTGATGCTCTCTCCTGATAAAATTTATTGACTAATCATCCAGTATTTTTCTCCATTACTCCGACTTTCGAAATAGTTTTGAAAGCATGTTTATTTATGTGCGAGATCAACTTAATCATACAATCTTCAAAAGCTGTTATAATATTATTATTATGAGAACAATATTATGAAAGGGATTATTATTAATGTCGGGATGTTGGTATTACATAAAAAAGAATTAATTTGATAACATAGAGAAACAAAGCTTCGAAAATAATAACCCACAATACTCCTTAAAGCTTGTATGATATGTCATGTGAGCATAAATATATTTTTCTATATCAGCAAGCCTACATTCCCATACATCATCATTATATGAGATTGTATGACATTTCTTTTATGGTCAGGCATAATAGCATAAGCAATTTTTTGTCTAGGCCCATGTATGGTACACATGTTTAAACGTTTAAACTGAGATCATCAGTTGTATATTTTAACCCAGAATGTAACCATCCATATATTCTAGAAAACCTTGATTATCGTTGAACGTGGATAATGGTTCATGAAGGCCTCAATGATGAGAGGAGTTCCTCCAATCACATGCCAAGTTCACGGACCCTGATATCACACAATCATTCCCCACACACTGAGCGAAAAACTCCAGTCAGAAAAGATGAGAAAGTATTATGATCCATCTACTCTTTCAATACACACGGAAGTATGTCTCAAGAAATTCTTCTTCTTCTTCTACTTCATCATCATCTTCTTCTTACTCTTTTCATCTTATTTGTCTCATTTTTCTCTTCTTTTGTATATCTGTTTGTGCCGCGGCTTCATCAATTGTTATGTTACTGTGGAATTCAAATGCTTCTTTCATTCACAGACCTGAGAATAATACTGGTGATAGTACCGTGAAGTATATAGGTACCGATGTATATAGTGATATTCATACAGCAATATATAGGTGGTGTGCTGTCTTTACAGTGATATAGTGAGGTCCACGTTATAATGTCAGTATTCGATTAACATTGGTGTTGGTATCCTTGTCTATCATCCTTGTATCACATCTTTGTATCATGCTCCTTTAGTGAGGTTCACGTTATAATGGCAATATTTGATTGATATTGATGCTGCTATACTTCTCCAATATTTGACAAAGCAGATATAGCAGTATCATTTTCTGACTCTGCATGTTACCAGATTTGATTTTAAAAATGAAGGGGTTATAATACAAGGGGTCCAAGTGACATATTGTTAGTTTCGAGAAAATTGAGCCCAAAGTTTACTTACATTAATCAATTCTTTATTCATGGAGTGAATATAGAAATGATATTCACCTATTCCTATAACTATTTAGTGTACTTTTACCAAATCAAACGTACAGTTTCATGTCTCAAATTGCTCTTCCTTCTCAATTATCAGAAGTCAGAACTGATTAGACTTACGCTTATACCTCTTGTATACTAGATTTTTACCACTTTCAGCTATCGATTACTGTTGCTAACTCAAAAAAATGAAATATGTCACTTTAACCCTTTGTATTCTGACGCCCTCAGATGTAAGAATATAATCAATCAACAGTTTGGGACTGTGTGAAAGAATTACCACCTCCAACACACTCAACTTGCAGATACAAATGACAATGTCAATTATTGAAATTCATCATTTATTAATCATTGGAACATAATTCGAGATAAAATATTTTACATCCACATTGTTAGAAAACGATTTGTAAGCGTTACGAGCTGGAAAAGGTTTGCAGCATCTGCTTTGGCGAATGATAGACAAGGATAGCAACACCAATTTTACTCAAATACTGCCATTATAACGTGGACCTTACTATACGAAGATGATACAAAAATGATACGATGATGATACAAAGATGATACAAAAATGATACGACAATGATACAAATTTTACTCAAATACTGCCATTATAACGTGGACCTTACTATACAAAGATGATACAAAAATGATACGACAATGATACAAAGATGATACAAGGATGAAGGACAAGGATAGCAACACCATTTTACTCAAATACTGCCATTATAACGTGGACCTTACTATACGAAGATGATACAAAAATGATACGACAATGATACAAGATGATACAAGGATGAAGGACAAGGATAGCAACACCAATTTTACTCAAATACTGCCATTATAACGTGGACCTCACTGTAGGGAAGAGAACAACGTGTAGAAAACAACGTGATTGAAGAGGGAGAGAAAGAGGAAGAAGAAGACGAAGAAGAAGAAGAAGAGGAAGAAGAAGAAGAAGAAGAGAAGAAGAAGAAGAAGAAGAAGAAGAAGAAGATGATGATGATGATGATGATGAAGAAGAAACTTATACAGTTTGCATTGGTTCAATGAGAGGCATTGATAAGGATTGCTGACGGTTGGGAGTGAATGTTGGTGTAGTAGTGTCAGACAGACTTGTTAAACGTATGCAACCAGGAAGGTCGAAGAAAGTGATACTATTATGCAAACGGCGTGTGGAGTAACTGTGAAAGAAAATTCAGCAAAATAAGAAGGATTACTTATCACAAAGGAATAATATCATCTACGTTTTTGATTTGTTATATTTGTTGATGGAGTGTTTTCTGTTATGAACTGATGTAAAAAGTTGAACTGGATTTAATTTGATTCGATTCCGTAGTTGGATCAAAAAAATCTATTGAAATCACGAGGACCATAAAACTGATAGAGCTTGTAATTAACAATACAGTATTTCAATTCACAAATTAGATTGTAATTAGAATTGAGATTAATCTCCAACAAAACATAATTAGATTATGATAGTAATATATACTGATTATGTTAAAAGTTGAACTGGATTTAATTTGATTTGATTCCGTAGTTGGATCAAAAAATTTATTGAAATCACGAGGACCATAATAGGCATGTATTCATGCCTAAATCTAGATGAATTAAGTGTTGATGATATACAAACGTGAAGTAACTGAAGAAAAACTCTACAAGATAAGAAGGATTGCTTTGGAGTATCAACTGCGGTTTAGTTTTGTGATACTGTAGATGGATTAAAAAGATTTATTAAGATCACGAAGACTATAAAACGAATAGAGCTTGTAATCTATAATTCTTTAAAATAATGAAGAAAAGAATTGATATGGATGACGCATCATCACGTCTGAACTACTCAACTGATAAATTTGGTATCTTGCATATAGATTCTTAATTCACCGAGGATGTTCATAGGACCATTCCAAATTCCTCAAGATTCTAGTAGGTGAAGTTTTCAGTTTGTCAAGTTTTCAATTAGACTGTTGCGGAGCACGGGTTACCTACTAGTATTATCTGTTTAGGAAAATTTAGTCATTTTACTTACTTACTATTGATAGAATTTTAGGTGTATTCCTATTTCTATTCTGTATAATTTATAACAAATAGGTTCTACTCTTTGTTTTTAGAAGTTATCTATCTACTCATCTACATTATTTATTCTCTGT
Organism: Nilaparvata lugens; assembly: GCF_014356525.2. NCBI lineage: Eukaryota > Metazoa > Arthropoda > Insecta > Hemiptera > Delphacidae > Nilaparvata > Nilaparvata lugens. Next base: position 94,424,172 of record NC_052505.1, read on the forward strand.
TCTGAATACGTTAATTTCTCATCTGCTCCCACTATAATGTAGAGTTAGTATGCAATGGGTCTTGCAAGACCTGGCAATACTTCGTCCTTTGTGATAAAGAATCAATAAAGTATTGGAATAAATGGGTGGATTTCGAATATAAAACTATCAAATCTGCATGAATAATATGACAATGAATCCTAAGGACGTTCTCCTTTCTCCTAAGACAATATTAGTCATCAATTACTACAGGTGAAGAAAGTTTAAACAAAGTAGAAGATGAAATTCGAGTACCGGAAGTAAACATGCTTCCCACATGCTTGTCATTCAATAAAATCTGATTCATATACGTAATACATTCCTAGGACAGGCAAAATCCAATAATAATTATTCATATCCAAGCCTGCTTTAGAGGTCTTAAATCAAAATTAGAACGTCAAAACTAGCAACTGGTATCTATTAACATCCCACAGAAACCGCTAGCTCTTTACATGTAATTAATATTTCATAGACAACCAAAGCACCAGAACAAACACTAAATTAACGACACTACTTGACGCTTTTTTTAGAGTTGGGCCAAATAATTAGGAACAGAATAACCATCCTTCCTGACTGGTAAATAAATAAAATAAATATTTATTTCCTGACTGGTATTACCAAATAATAATTGGGAACAGATAACCATCCTTGTTGACTGATACTACAAAATAATTAGGAACCAAATAATTATCCTTCCTGCTGATATTACAAAATAATACGGATGAAATGAAATGATAATCCTTCCCGAGTCATATTACTTAACAATAAAACGTGAAGACAATCTTTCCTGTTTTACGATCCTGACCAAATAGTTACCATGCACTGCCATCTTGAGTATGACTATAACAACGTAAATGGTATTCAAGGAGTATCACAGTTACACAATTAAGCTTTTTAGTAACTGTTAATTTTAAAAGCCATTCAATTTTATCTTCTGCATTCTCATTTCCTTGCCGTCTTTTGGAAGTTGCATTTGGTGTTAGTTAGATCCTTGTAATTAATGTAGATATAATCAGCTTTCATACTATGAGCAGTGTCTTTTATCCACTAATTTTAATCCTTTTTGGAAGATGTTCGGTAATAATCATAGAATATCTCTGTTGTGGATAATATTAAGTAGTGGAAGTGAAAATTCTAGAAATTTCTTACTCAGCTTCTTGTTAGTTTTATGACTCTCGTAACAAACTATAATGTATTTGAAACGTGTTTTGTAGCTTTATTAATTGGTTAGAGGATCCTTCCTTGAATATTAATCATGGTTAATTGTTAGAATGGTCCAATCATCGATAAATAACTTAGTAGGCTGGATTGTGATTCATGATTGTTAATTGTTCATCGTTTGGATTATACAATTTTGAAGATTCTCTTATCATTACATAACTGCATCAAACTTATACACTTCTAATTCGAAAATAGTTACTTTATCGACTATTTCAAGAGTTCAAATTCTCGAATTAATAGCTTTGGAACATTATTGACACGTGGATCATCTTCAACGTTAGTAAACAGACAGTCTACTACCTTTGGATCATTCTACTAGAATGAATATTACTTGAAACTCAGTTTAAGCAACGAAATTCAATTCCAACGTGAAAACTCGAGAAGTGTGAAAGAGCAATACGGTAGAAATAACATCAAAATAATAAGACTTGATTTGATTTGAATATTGAAAATATAAAAATTATATTTTCACTCTGAACAGAGATGCTGTGAACTTCTCCATATTGATGTGAAATTAGAAATATGATGTGACCCCCACTGACAAAATAATCTCTCTCATTCCACTCTGAATTAAATTTCCTCTGACCACAAATGATTTTTGTATTAAGAAATATAAATTGATATTCCTTTCAGGAATAATCAATTCGTTTGGGAACACTTCCAGCATATCGTTTGGGAACACACAGGAACACTTTCAGTATTCTTTTATAAAATTAATAATCATTTTTGTGTCAAAAAATTATCGTCAGACTGCAGAATATCATACAAGCACCTCAAAACACTTGTAGAATTAAGATTCAGCACAGAAGTCCTGTTCAGTGTATCAAATCCTTCAACTCAGTTCCTTCCCAGACTAAACTCTCCTGCAAGAAACTTCATCTTGAATAAAGTTGGTGACAAATTATCATTGGAGACTTTTATCCGGTGTCTTCAAACTTTGCTTCAACTTCCTAGAGAAGTCTGAAAAGTTCTGAAAGTCAAGCTTGCCGATGACGTTGAAAAAGTAGTGATTCCAAACTAGTTCGGTATTCAACAATGTAGAAAAAGTTTTATTTCCCTGAAAAAGAATTTTTTCAAGGGGATACCGTACTTGTTTATTCTCTTTCCTCCTTCTCTTTCTTCCTCTCACGTGTAGGAAAAGTTTCATTTCTCTGAAAAATAAGTTTTTTTCATGGGGGTACCGTACATATCTATTCTCTTTTATTTTTTTCTCTCTTCCTCTCACGGTTGAGGCATTATTGCCCATTCCGAGCCTCTACGTCTCTATAATCGGCCTCTAGCCTTTCACTTAGTTTGTCATGAAGACAAACTATGGGAGATCTTGCCGGAATATAATAATACCGAGTGACCTGGCTGGCTCAGGTCTGGTGTCAGAGTTTTCAGGTAGCAAATGATCGATTTCAGGGCCTCTGATATGACCTAACGACTGCTTCTTAGACAGCCGGGACCGACGACTTAACGTGTTTTGCCGGAATCACAGTATCACACACATATTGTGGAAGGTCTTCTCTACTTGTATGTTCTTGTCGGAGACTTCTTTTATCAGAAAGAGATCGATTATACGAAAGACATCTTTAATGATACTTTTCTATTCTCTCTAACCTTAACGATAACTGAAATATGATAACTATGATGATGATAATGATATAAACTATAATCCTAACTATCTAGTGATATGTTCATGGAGGTCATCCATTAACAGTGATAAAATTGTTCTTCATAACCATTTCCTATTCATCTGCGAGAAAATAATTATTTCTAAGATAATTGTCTCATCTATACTATAACAGAGGAAAGAACTGGCTTATACACGTACGAAAATTAAGTTTGACGCATCATCATGACTGAACTACTGGACTGATTAACTTGAAATTTTGCATATCGATACTCAATGAACCGGGGATTGTTATGGGCCTATTTTTAATTCTACAAGATTTCATTACGTCAAGCTTTCAGTTTGTCAAGTTTTGAAATAGGCCATTGCGGAGCACGGGTTACCTGCTAGTTTTGAAGTAAAACAGGTTGAGAATGTCAACACCACCGATCCAGAGGAACAATTTGAGATGAAAGTTCCGATTATTACAGCATTATCAATATATCAATCTCTAGTAAACTGAAAGCCCCAGGACATCAAGCAGTCGAATCTATAGTGTGGATCAAGCCCGAGATAAAAGTTGCGATTGTTACAGCATTATCAATATATCAATCTCTAGTAAACTGAAAGCCCCAGGACATCAAGCAGTCGAATCTATAGTGTGGATCAAGCCCGAGATAAAAGTTGCGATTGTTACAGCATTATCAATATATCAATCTCTAGTAAACTGAAAGCCCCAGGACATCAAGCAGTCGATTCTATAGTGTGGATCAAGCCCGAGATAAAAGTTGCGATTGTCACAGCATTATCAATATATCAATCTCTAGTAAACTGAAAGCCCCAGAACATCATGCAGTCGATTCTATAGTGTGGATCAAGCCCGAGATACTTTACTTACTTTACTTTACTTGTTCGTCACAATTACTGAACTGCATTAAGGGAGCAACGATCCTGCAGTATATGACACGTCAAAATAGAAAAAAGTTGCGATTGTTACAGCATCATCAATATATCAATCTCTAATAAACTGAAAGCTTGAGGACATGAAGCAGTCGAATCTATAGTGTGGATCAAGCCCTACGATTGGCCATTAGCTATAGACCCATGAAGGTTGAGTTCTATTGTCATTGGCTGAGAATAGACACGCCTACAGTCTACAGCTTTCCAAATATGTTTGTCAGAACCGTTGGATAAGAGCAAAATAGAATAATATTGTTAGTGACTAACAATATCAAAGTGGAAATCAATGATAATGAAATCATTAGACATAGCAGAAAGCTGTATCTTTTCCCCACTCCGCACCGTTTTTAAATCTTTTCGAGGCTATGAATAAAATATGAACCACTAGAAGATTTTGATCTTGATTATAATGTTTTATAATTAGATCATTAGAATACTCGTACATACTCACTTGGTGAATATCAACAAGAATCGACACTTAATAAGATGTGTCAGTTATATTGAAAAGATTTAATATACTATTATTTTTATATAACAAAGTTTTTAAATGGGTAATATAGTATTATTATTCAACAAAGATGTGTCAGACACACTAATGACTTGAATCACAGCTGTAGAAGTTGGTGGAGAAAGAAATTTTGGCTACTATGCCATCCATTCATTTCCACTGAGTTTATGACTATCTCCCTGTAGAATAGTTCTTCTATGAAAACATGCATCAAGAAAACTTCAAATCAAAGACAATAAAGTTTCCCAGACTTGCTCAGTTTGTGTATACACTCTCAGTTTGTGAATACTGTACTCTCTCTTTCTATAAAGTGACATCTTTGAAGCAAGAAAACAACAATCTACAATACACCTGACATCAATTCTTATAATTTTCTTGATGTTTACGTAAGCAATTGTAACGGAAACCAAGATCTATCTCAGACACAAATTAGGTTCAACTTCTGGCGAGTTCCTTGCCGTGTATATAACGACTGTTATTGCGATTATCACCTTTATTTCCCACGTGTGATATCACGGCAGACTGCTGTTCCCATGGACGTCCGTAGCATCTGTTAACACCTTGCTCTTGAGTGTTTTACCGCTATTATGCAACCAGGTCGCGGGAGAATAAACAGATCCAATCTTCTAACCTGCGAAAACAGTACGCTTTATACTCTTCAGTGATATAAATATTCTACTTCTTATTCTTCAGTAGACTTCACATAATATATTCTTGTATGTGGACTTCCCTTTTATATTCTCTTGTTTTATCTTTGGTAATAGAAATATTCCTCTTCAGAAGGCTTCACTTGTATGAAGTAAATTCAGTAATTGACCGAGCGAAGTGAGGTCTAAGATTCAAGTCGACGGTTTTTGCATTTCTCTTTAGTTCATATGTTCCGCATTTACGGCGAAACGCCGTAATAGATTTTCATGAAATTTAAACGTATGTTCCTTTTTAAATTGTGCGTCGACGTATGTACAAGGCTTTTGGAAGTTTTGCATTTCAAGAATAATATAAAAGGAGAAAGGAGTCTCCTTCATACGCCAATATTAGAGTGGAAATCAGACTGAAGAATTATTCATCATAAATCAGCTGTCGAGTGGTTTATAAATTGCATGCCATGACGCATTAGTACTACTTCTACTACTAGTATAGACCAGAAGGTAACCGGTGCTTCGCAAAGGTCTGATTAAAAAACTTGACAAACTGATAACTTGAACCATGAAGTCTTGAAGTATTTGAATAGGGTCTATACCCATCCTCGGTGAATTAAGTATCTATATGCAACGTTTCAAGTCAATCAGTTGAGTAGTTCAGACGTGATGATGCGTCACTCGTGAATTTCCTATCCTGTACACGTATAAGCCAATTCAATACTTTATCATAGAATTATAAATGACAGACCTAGCTTCATAAAACTCCATGTCCTCAACAAAACATACGTAGAAAATGCTTGGAAATATAACCACGTGAGCAGACACATGAAATATACATAAACCATTCATCTATAAAATAGACAGCTCTGGAAATATACATAAAGTATTCATCTATACTGAATAGACAGAGAGACTGTTGTACAGTAAAGGGTGAAAAACGATTCCAACCTAGAGCGTGTCATGGAAAAGATTGTTATAGACTAGTCTTTTCAAACGAACACTCTTTTCCGACGAGCAATTCGTTACATTCAGTGTTTATTCTCCATTATTTTTCCTTCGATAACTTTGGAATCTTATGCTATCCTGTGTGTATTGTTGTCAATGCATTTGCTATTTTACTTCCATCTTACATTTCGTTGTTCTGTATGACTGTATTCTATATGACTGTGTGTGTTACTATATTATTATTGACCACAATCAATGCATTTGCTATTCTACTCCCATCTTAACACTGTCCTATATGTATGACTGTATTGTTGTCAATGCTTTTCATATCCTACATCCATCGATTGATCTGTAAATTGATTGAAACTACGAAAAAAGTGAAAATATGTGGCGAACAGTATGCAAATGCCTTTTTCCGCTCCGCTTCATGACGGTGATGTATGAATCGGACAGAATCACTTTTGAATGATTGAATCGACCGTTATACATTGCCACAAAGTAAAAAGGATCATTCTCTGTCCTTCTCTGTGTTATTACAGAGATACTGGCGTCATCTCTTACACAAAAAATGACACCAGACTAGTGTTATTTTCAAATTGCATCAGTATTCTACAGTCCTCTTCCTTATGTATCTTCTGTAAAGTGGAGGTGGGGAACGTCTGCATAGTGCATAGATCTATCTATAGTGAACTGTGAATGTCCCACTATCTCTACTAAGATCCTTTTTATACAATCGAGGTAGAGAATGTCTGCATATAGTGGGGTCCACGTTATAATGGTAGTAAAGAAAGATATGAGAACAACGTTGCCGATCCTCTGCCTTCAATGACAGTAGCTGATTCCGGTTTATTGATGTAATATTAACTATTTATTCCCGTTTAAAATAATCAATTATATATTTTATTAAGCAAGAAATTATATTTTTCAATAATTTCATTATGAATTTTCATGATTGGGATGAAATATTTTGTTGATTAACTATTAACTCTGCATTGTTGAAAGACCATCTGGCAACGAGCGAAGCGAGAAAGAGATAGCTCTATCCGCTTTATTGAATGATAGACAAGGATAGCAATACCATTACTAATCGAACACTGCCATTATAACGTGGACCTCACTATAGATCTATTCATTTCGTTATAGATTTATAAATTCTATACATCTATATAATCTAGATCTATATTATGGATCAAGTGGACAGTCAGCAATTTATATGAGTAGCATTAATACTTTCAATTGAACCAATACTGAAAGTAAGACGTGAATCTTACCATAGTCTGTCAGACATCTTTCCGCCAACAAATCTTCTTCTCACCAAAATCATATTGACATAATATTTCTTCTCTCTCTTTTCATTCTCAGGTAGTCAATTTCTCAGGAATTTTGAACATTCATTTATTACGTATTCAAGATACTATAACAGTACATGTACAATTCGATTTTCACTTCCGATTTTGCACGTTTGTAGTGTGGTGATTAGTACCAGTCTCCTGTCGATGACGGCACTTATCTGAGGGTCAACTCCTGTTTTGGGTAAGAAACCTGCCTGGCGTGTGGTTCTTGCTGGTTAAGCCACTTGACTACCCGGCTTCTTTGCTCAGGTTTCAGGAAATACCCTTGTCTTTAACCAGACACGAAATTCGTAAAATTGTCTAAAGTATACTAGATTATTTTCCTGACAATTAATCAAAGGATCAATTGTACCACATTTCCTCAAGATCAAGTAACTCGATGATGGGCTACTATTGACCTCTGAAATGAATATGATATTAGCAAATAAATAATCTATGAGCAAGTTCGAACACAAGGACAATAAGGAACAACATGTGATGACAAGTTGCATTTATTCAAATCTACCAGAACATATAAGAATATCGTTTGTTCAATAATTTGTTAATGAATGAATAATGTAGGGTTAAGCCCATAAACAATATAATTCGAATTTTAAAAAGTTCTCTTAAGTTTATAAATCTTTTAAGGATGAGCATGTAGTGCTTTCATACAAGGGTTGCCCGACTCGAGTTTGGACAGAGTAACGTCAAAATTTTTACAAACGATGTACCAGTTTGTCTTTTGAAAATTGAGACGAAGAGATTTTGAAATGATATTATTATAAATCACTCACATATATGGGCCCATAGTATACGCGCACTCACTCATGTAGATTTATAAACTGCATGGCTGGCATCTTTCGTCAGGCTGCATGACATCATAAGCTTCATTATATATTGGCTCGCGATTTTGGTAATTAATAACTGTGAGCACACACGAAAGCATGCTCCTCTAAAATATTAATTTTTATTTAAAGTGTATTTTTTACAACATTTTAAGTCCATTCAATTATGGAAAAGTTCCACAACATCAACATTCACGCTACAAACTTAATTAATTAATAACACCTTTTTAACTGAGACTTTGTAATCAAATTAATTCTAACGTCACGGGAACTCTACATTTAAATTGGATTAGCACATTACATAAACTTCAAAAATGAAGCATTTGAACGAGAAAAGTAACAAATAGGAGTTACAAACGACTCTCCATTAGCGTGCGCAGTTAATCTCTTTATTCTCCTTCTTCTCCGAAATTGAGAAACAAGGCCTGGGGAAGAAAGGTCACATGACCAGTCACAAAACCAATCTACCAATAGGATGGCTACACTAAAGAAATGTGCTCAGGTGTGCCATAAAGAATAAATAAATATTTTTTCAAATAAAAACAAGAAACAAGCAAAGCAAATATAGGGGAACAATGAGCAGATTTTTCAGCAGGTTAGAGTACACAAAAAACAATATAATAAAATTGAAAATCAAAGCAAGCAGTCAACAGTCAGAAACAGACACGCCGCTTATCAGCTGACTGATAAGGTAGCCGGCTCAGTTCGCATCAAGAAAACTAACCCTAATTGTAAACAAACATTCACTATGCTGTTATAGGTTATTCAAAAACCATTTACAACTGTTTGTGAATCTGGATCTCAATAAACAAATAAATAATATATTTTGTTGTTATTTCAACAGCCGTTAAAGTTGGGTAGTCGTAATTCTCAGCTTATTAGAAAGTTGCTTATCAAAGCTGTTTGGCGAATCTCACAGTGACAGTAGATAGTGTGATAGTTTTTGTAGGTATGTGCAGTTGTGTAGTGAGATTATTCTTCAAGGTTGTCTCTTCATCTATCTCACGTCCTTTCTCTCACACACTCTCTCTCACTCTTTCTCTGATAACGTACCTGTTATAGAACGAATTGTATATATATATTAGATAAATCATGTTATTTCAATTATGCACTGCATACTGCTGTATATTACTGAAAGTTGATTACCATGATCTACTTTCAGCCTACTTCATTTTATTAATCAATTATTGATCTTATCTACCTATATAATTATTTTACTTTATCAATTTTCTGTTTTTTTATCTTAAATATTCATATTGATTAAAACTTTTACAATATTTCCATTAATAAATAAATCCTTAGTTTAAATAATGAAATTAACGTTTGGTAGAGAGTAGTGGGGAGGATATTTTTTAATATTCTTTCCGAAGAATGGACATTGATATGTCCAAGCTCCACCAATTTATGTAGATGCATAACAATATAATTATTATCTATAGTTATTATATTACAAATTGCTTTTTCATATCATATACAGTTCAATAATATTTTGTTAGTCTGTATCATGTAAATTCATCTATAATTTTGCTGTATTGTAAGCTATTGTATATAAGTGTATAAGACAGTATATATTGTAATCTACATAAATAAAGTACTCAATCAATCAATCAATCTCTTTTGGTCGTGTGTTAATAAGACAGATATTATCCTTTATCCTTTCTAGAGAATCGACAATGTTATTGTTATTAGTTGAGACACCGCTGATTTATGTAGTTACATTACAATATTATGTTATCGTTATTCGAATTTCATTCAAAATTCATCTTCAAATAATTGTTCATACTTTGTATCTCACATCTGAATCATCTAGAATCAGGCAATCATTCATGCTTACTCCATACTTCCTCGACCTAATCATATCGATGATTATAATTCCTTCTAATATATCCGTCTTTCCCAGAAGTGTATCAAATCAGATGACGTGTTAAATAGATGGAAATGGATTTGGTATTTCTGTTAGTTAACACTCTTTTCTCAACAACTACTCACTACTCACTATTTGATAAAAATATTCCCTTCCTGTAATAGTTTAAAATATGATAAGAAAATCATTCCTTGCATGATAAGGTAATTGAATGTTCTCTACAGTAATTATGTGGAATTGATCATAGTGGTATGATGTGTTCTGAAATTCATTTAAAGATCGATTTTCTGTAACAAATTTACCTTCAGTAGATAAGAAATTTTCATGAGATAACAGATGATTATCTTATCTTAACATAAGATAAGATAAGATAAGATAATTTCTCATAAGTAATTGTCATATGATAACAAGATAATAGACAGACAGACAAAAGATATTTAAAAAAAATGAGATGAAGTGAATATCATATGTCCCCTTTTCCAATATAAAACATCAACAAAGAATAAAAACAACCTCATGAATACACTAAGCCAAATAATAATGTTTTCATCTGATGAGGGATGACTGAAAAGCTCAATATCAAATCTTAAACTGATGGTTTTCTGTAACAAAATAATATACTTCCAGTAACAATAACATTCTGAAAACTCTCTTCATTCTCATGAGATACAAGATCACAGGATAATATTATGTTTTTAATAGTTGGAAGATAACTGGATATTACAATATCAAATGCTTATCCAAAAACTACTGTATGAAACAATTAGAAGTACTGTATTAAACAATGTTCTGTTTCAGCTCCAGGCGGCTACAACTATCCTAGACCCCAAACCCCGGTCTCACTAGGAGGAGGGAGCTCTCCACCTTCCACCAGCT
>NC_052505.1:94435074-94464185 GCF_014356525.2 Nilaparvata lugens
CTCTAAGTTCAATAACAGTATTATGAGACTAGGTACTTCACAGATGTTAACTTTCCCTCTAATCCCGCCACTGGTCCACCGTCTCTACCCGTGCCCCGCTTAGAGCGAAGTCTGCCCCTGAATGCCCGTAGCAGCGGGTCCAGGGTTCATGTGTCCCGTACCTCCGCCTCCGCCACCACCGCTTGCGTTTCGTCCCGCCGCCGCAGCCGCACCGCTGGCCACGTTGCGTTGCCGCAGATCCGCCAGATCCAATGCGGGATCGTCGTCATCCGTCTCCAGTGCGGGATTTATGCGACCGTTCATTTCATCCTTTAAATAAATAAGATCAAATCGTTACTCGCCATCATGTGAAGGAGTCGGGATGAAATAGTGCCAAGCAACATTTTCTGGAAATGGACTGTGGCTACTATCTGTTGCTAAACAATAAGCTCATAATGCATATCTTGCTGTAATATGACTACAGAGAGCTCTGTTGATAAATTATGTTATCGCACATAACAATTTTAAGTGGAGTTTCCGGTCAAGACAGTGTTAAGCAACTGAGTCATCCACTATGCAGAATGGTATGTAAAGGAAATCTTGTGTTTGGGAGTGATAACAATGATTCATATGAATTTATGCTCAATTATGAAGAAGATTCCGGCTGCATCCAACCAGAAACCAATAAAAATACTTCTAAAACAGAATTTGATGTGAGTGTTGTTCAGTTGCGCTATAGTAACAGAATAAAACGTTCAGAAAACAGTTAGATTTAAGTTCTATTATGATAAATAAATAATATAGTTTTATTGCCGCTCAACATTACAATAGTTATGGACAACGTCAGATATGTGTTGAAAACCAAGGTATAATGATATTTCTTTGGTTCTATTTTAAGATTTCCTGTTTCTCATTTCAATAAATTAGAATAAGTAGGCTTTATATTATACTTATTCATAAACAACAATGGATTTGTGGCTTAGCACTTTACTCTTCCTGTAGATAAAATAAAATAATTATTTTACTCATTCTATAGATTGAAATTTGTTGCTTGACACTATCTTTACCCGATATTCAATTCCTAATAGAATGAAACCAATATTTCATCTAAGAGAAATGGAAATCGTTGAAACGTCGTGACCTTATGTTCCTTGATGCAAGGAACTACGATTTGCAAACGGATTATCAAAATTCTCTATCGTTCAGGAGATATGACCCCTTGAATAATATATAATGAAAAACGCAAATTGGCAGTACATTATTTCTTTAGGAGAAATTAAATTTCTGAAAAAACTTTGGAGAAAGTTACCTCAAGAGTGCCATATTGCATTTAACAGTTCCGATAGTATTTCTTAATTTAATTATATTTTAAGAAGATGAAATACCTTTCCGACCATGGTGGCTGCTCCATACATGCGACCCATGGCTCCTGCAGTCATGGACATTTGTTCCCCCTCTGCCGGTTCACCCACCCTCACCACGTCTTCAGGGATGTTCACCACACACTTGAACCAGTCATAGCCTGGTGCCAGTCGCCCTGTCTCGAATGCCCATCTGAAACAAACAATCATATATAATAAAGTCAGAAATAATGTGAGGAAACAGAAAAACAAGATCGGAAATCATTAATCAATATAATCAAGAACATTTTTTGCAGAGATTCCAGTTTTTACTCAATCGACATGGACTTTAACCGTATTTGATACTTCCAACCACCAACCGTATCACCCGGTCTCTCAGACTGGAAGCTTAATTTCATGGTGTGAAACATTAGTTTTTGTAATTTCATAGATTCTTATAGTTTTTCATATATAATTTGCTCAGAGGAATGTAAGTATAACAAGAGACACATCTCAAGGAACATTTTCTCTATTACCTATAATTTATTAAAAATTAAAAATTGAGAGTAAACTAAATAATGTAAATAATTTTATGGATAACAACATATTTACAAGTACTTATAGTTCAAATATACTAAGTATTGAATGGAGAAGACAATGAAATTGTCAAAAACCACAGATTTATTGATACTTAGAAAGACTGGTTTCGGTTATTACACCATTTTTAATCTCTGATAAAGTAAAACTAAATACAGGAGCAGCAGAATTGATACTAGTAGGCGAGTACTGCTATTGGTCAAGGGCATGAACGCCTATAGGCTTCATCAATTATTCTGCGGCTCTTGTATTTAGTTTTAGTTTATCAGAGATTGACAACGGTGTAATAACCGAAACCGGTCTTTCTAAGTATCAATAAATCTGTGGTTTTTTGACAATTTCTTTGTCTTTTTCATTCAATATGAATAAATACAAATAAATAATAATTGTTTTGAAGTGACACATAACCTCTAGCTACATTTGGACTGTTGTATAAATTAGAATTGGAAACGTTTTGGGCGTAAGTTAGCCTGTGGTAATTTTCTGTAAGTTGTGTAACTCTGAATGATTCAATAAATAAATAATTACCACAGCATCAAATTCTCAACTACACAAAAAGTTAAAATAAACTAAGTGCTCACTCAATACGTCATAGCGAATGAAGATAAACCAGATAGAAGATAATGAGGAAAAAAAGAAGATAAATTTGACACAATTCAAGAAAACGTAAAATATTTTCAACAAAAAACTTTTTCTATAACCTAGCTTCTACTAAAAAACAAAATCAACTCGAGAATAATGTGAACTCTTGATAATCCAACTTATTTTTCTTGATCCGTTCACTGAAATCCGCATCAATGATACGTAGTACCATAGATAAAGGATAAGCATAAGGATAGCTATATTTCTTGTCTCTGGTAGTACTCAATGATGAGCCATTAAAGAGTATCCTCCGGTATCACAGACCGGGAATACTTGTATTGATGAATCACCAACCGTATCGTCCGGTACGATACCGGATAGCGTGAGCAATAAACTGAGGCTATGACTTTCGGAATGACTTTTCTAATCACACTGAAACGACTAGTAATTTTTTTTTTTTGGAAAATATCACTCATTTTATTTAAAATTGAAACAAATTCAGGGTGTAAAAACAGAGGCGATTTTTTCACAACCAAATACAATTTTGAGACTGCTAATTTGTACTATAAGCAAAATGAACATTAGGCCTAATATCAGAACAGAACATTGTAAAATGTGCTACTCATTTAATATTTCCTAAGATAATTTAGAACAATATATCAAGTAAAACAACATGATAAAGAGCATGAACAACATGACAATTGTTCTCTGATTTTCATTGGACAGCTACTGAGGAGGGAGGAGCCAAATGGAAAGTCAGGTGTATCAATAATGAGTTGCGAAATTTTTGTACCGTTCTCAGAGACCGGTGATACAGTTGAAGTGTATAATCATTAAAATATAGTTAGGTTTGAATAGTAGACTCACTTGGTGACCCAAGACACTCCGACCAGCGTGATGAGAGAGATGAGCATAGCCATTGTGCGGAAGGGAAACAGCTGACGTTGCTCCTCCTCGTCCCAGCCAGGGTAGTGGATGAGAGCAGGCAGACCCATGAGGGGCTCCCCGCCTGACAGGCGCACCAGGAACGCCATAATGTAGGCGGCCAGCGAGCCGTATGTGTTGCAGTGGTGTTTGAAGTGGACCACCATCAGAAGCTGCGGGAACAGGATTACGTAGACCAGGTCTGAACACATTGACCTGCCAAAATAAATCAAATGTTTTATATGATGTTGCATTTATTAAAATAGGATAATTTATTTAGCATATAGCCCTACGACACAAATCTTTATGTTATCTAACATAAGTCACATGATATGAACGTTTTACAGTTGAAACATAACCTATTTTTGGACATTTTATTAATTTATCAAAATTGGGAATGGAATAGATTTGGGCCAAGCCTGTTGCTCCTTCCTAATCATATTATAATATGATTTGTGATTCTGTCAACGAATAAATAAATAAATATATAAACAATAAAGTCATCTTAGTCAGAAGTTTAGAAAAATAATAATAATAAAAAGGTGGAACACAAATTAAAAATAAAATTTTAAAAGTTATAAATATACATCTAGTCGGTTTAAATATGCCATCAAATAAAAATAAAAACTCTACAGTAGAATAAAAATACCAAGTAACTGTCAAATCAACGGACTTTAATGAAATTTAGAAAGATCGGTTTCGGTTGTTACACCATTGTCAATCTCTGATAAACTATAAACTGTTTATAAGTGATAATCTTATAAACAGTATCTCTGAGTTTATAGTTTATCAGAGATGTGATGTAACAACCGAAACCAGTCTTTCTAAATTCCAATAAAGTCTGTGGTTTTTGACAATATCTAAGTCTTTTTATTTAATATGAAAAGTATTAGTCTTTCTACTATCACATATATGAACTTCTCAACTACACAAAAAGTATAGTAGAAATAAAACATTTTCCGACTTGGGGAGGTATGCAGAGCAGACAGATGGCGCACCAGATCAGTAAATTACTGTGATGAAAGATTCGGATTCAGCGCCCTGGAATTAATAAAATGGTTCGCGAGAACTCTAAAATAGTCGAAAATAATAACTCCGTGAGCTCTTTAATGTTAATAATGAAGAATTCTATTTATATGAAGAATTCGGTAGAGCCTATAGCAAGAAAGTAATGGTACTGTACAATAATAATACCAGTGTCTCCCCAAAATCTCAATTAGCTGTAGAATAGGAATAATTCAATTTTTTATTCAATAGGGGTATTCACAAAGTTGGAGTTAGCTGGCTAAGTCGAGCTATTCGCTAACTCCAGCTATTTGCTGAGTCTGTGTTAACTCAGAGTGCTATAGTGCTACGTTAAAAAGAAATTAACGGACGAGATAGCAGATAGTGCAGGTTTGAGTCTGCTAACTCACTCTCACTAACTCTGTTAAAACGGCGGCCATATTTGTTTTAGTCATATTTAGTAGCAAAGTGAGGTTATAATCTTTGAGTTACACAAATTATCCGCTTGGAACGCTAATAGCAGATGGTTTTAGATGGGGCGTTCACAGTCCAGAGTTAGCAAATAGCACTTTAGCTGGCTAAAACAACATTGTGAATACCCCTAATAAAAATTAAATTATTTTATGTATTATTTTTGTATACTTGTGTGGAATTTTATTGATTTTGGAATTGCACTTGAGCTACAATTGGGGTCGATTCATCCAAATCTAAAATAAAAATTCATCTATCTTCATTATTGGACGATTTAGATTTCGGTGGAGAGGATAGCCTTAAAAAGTACAGCAGGCGTATTTACCAAATTGACGATAAAACTCAGTGCTTTCAGAAAGGAAACTAGGTATACCAATCATGAGGTGGTGTGAAACACTCACTTAGGACTACAGAACGCGTCCGCATTAATTACAGCCTCTAGAGTCTCACTGTTGATAATTTTAAATCGAAGTCTAAACAGTAATAAATTTGAGTTCAAATCGAGATTAAATCAGTTTTGGGCTTTCAGTTTTGGTTGTATCATCAAATATTTGTGACATATTATATCGAATATGAATCAATATTGTTTTCAAAACCGTAGAATATAATCGTATGAAAATTCGAATCTCCTCTTCTGAGTCTCTCCTAGCTTCTAAACCAATATTTCACAAAATGTATATTATACATCCAGTCTCAAATGATTGATTACGGAAGTGCAATATCTTATTTTCAACTTTTAATAATGATGTCGATTTTTGTCTTACATTTCAATCGGAAAACTCCATTCCATATTTTTGTCAAATTTGCCAGTGGAAGAAATCTCAAAACATCCCATAAACAAAAGGAGCAATTCCATGAATGAGAAGAAATTAATTAACGATTTTATATTGTAGCTCCGTTTGTTTGGTAAATGAAAGGAAAGACATCAAAGTTTTCCACACTAAACTGAGTACTTTGTTCACACTCAATAGCGTATTTAGTTGAATAGCGGGGGCATAAAAGTCTCTCACACCAAAAACAGAGCCCTATTTTTGTGTCAAAGAGCATTCAGTATTTTATCTCATAGCTGGGAAACGTTTTCTCACTCTGGAAAGCGTTGATGCTAAACTGTGAAAGAGAGTGAGACTGAGGGAGTGAAAGAGAGTGAGAGATATTCAGCCCCAGCGTTCCATAATTATTTGTCAATTAGTGAGCCATAATTAGAAGCGGCCATCCCACACAAGGTGTGGGAGGGCAGGGAATTTCGAATCGGTGGGTCACTGCTTGAACTCTTGACCTTTCCTATGAACTCCCCCCTCCACCGGATTCACCACCCCCCCACCTCGGGGATCGATCCCCACAAATTCACCTCCCCGAAACAACTCAATGGAGCTTGCGTAGTATTTTGGTATATACGGGGACTGATTCGATTAAGATGCTTTTGGACACTTTTAGTGCGATGGGATGACGTGAACACCCCACCTGGGGCCTGTTCTTTGGGAACTTGAAAGTCCTGTGATACGGGAAAAGGGCATAACGGACTCACGTACTGGGCATAAATAACTTCATGTTAAGAGCGCCGTTGATACTTGTCTAGTGTGTGGGCATTTTATAGTCATTTTCTTCTGTTGAAGGACTCGTATATTATAGTTCAACACGAACTTGTTGAAATGGAATGCATTTCTGCGATAGTATACGCAGATACTGTATATGTTCATACTTCTCATATATACCTCATCATCATATATATTCGAGGGTCATATATTATTTATTGGTTTGACCATTTCTACAAGTTTAAAAAAAGGTTGTAGTTATTTTTAAAACAACTCATCTGAATCCAATATTATTATCGTAGTCACTGCTTTGAGAGACCTACAACTAGTAGTTCTGTGAACAGTAGAACTCGCGCTCAGTAGGTTACATTGACCTGTTGACGTCTCAAAAATTAATAAATAATTATCAAACTAAAATGTCTAGAAAAAAGTCCTAAATGAACATAGAACTTTCTGTCCTATCGTACCGTGACGTGTTGTCCCGGAATGTGAGTGTGAGCGCTGTTATCAGGTCTGGCTGCCGTCGATACGCCAATTCCATCAGAGAACAATTCTGTGTTGTCGTGTTGGCGAAAAATCGAGGTGTTGAAATTAACAAAATAAACTACCATAATGCTGATTTCCTACAAACTTTATTTATCACTTTTCATGATTTAAGAAATCATTTTTTTTTCAATAATATTTGTTGCAATTTTGATCATCAGATTGGAAACGAAAAATGTAAAAAAATGTTTTCTATCAATAACTACAAACTCTAAACTAGAATCATGACCTCAGCTTATGGAAAGACAAAGCTAGTAGATAACTGTCCACTTATAGTTATAGACAGTTGTCTACTAACGTTGATGGAAAGATACATTATTTTCAAGATGTTCGATGTTTTTGAACGGGTAGTATTTTTGTCCACTAGACAGCTGATTTATGATGAATAAAATTCTATAGTTGGATTTTTACAGTAATATTGGCGTATGAAGAAGGCTCCTTTTTCCTTTTATATTTATTATCTTATAAATGCAAAATTTCCAAACCTTGTATATACGCCGACGCGCAATTAAAAAGGAACATACCTGTCAAATTTCATTGATATCTATTACCGCGTTTTGCCGTAGATGCGTAACATTAAACATTTAAACATAAAGAGAAATGTCAAACCGTCGACTTGAATCTCAGACCTCACTTCACTCGGTCAATAAACATAAAAACAGAAAGAGAAATGCGAAACCGTCGACTTGAATTTTAGACCTCACTTCGCTCGGTATGAAGAGTTTCAGTCCGTCAAGATCTCAGTTAATCAAGTTTCATAAGATATTGAGACAAGTGGGAAGTAAAGCCGTTTAGTTCGTCAAATCTCACGGCTTGAACTCTTTGTTGCAGGCTGATACATAGTCAGCTTTACCGTTGCACACTAGTTGGGGATTATTGGGAATGGGTTCTGGGGGAGCTATTAAAGGTTGAAGGTCAGATTAGGGAGAGTTCAAGGGTGAGGCTTCTGCTTTTCAATGAAAATATGCTACTATCATTTTCTGGTAATTTTGGAATTCAATACAATCATGATACTATTTCCACTGAACTTCCTGGAAGCAACAAGAGCTTGACAAACTGAAAACTGGACGAACACAAGTTGCCAGAATAATCCTTGATCAACTGAAATCTCGATGAAATGGATGTCACCCACGGTGAGCACCATCTTCATCTAGGTATTATTGAATTATTGATTATTTTTCATTCTCTCAGATTTTAGCGCCAGTGAGTTGTCGAGGTGAAATAATTCGGAAATATTGTTATATTCTTCATTTTTTTGTGATTTTATCAATATTAAAAGCGCAGTAAACAATAAGAGATCAAATCAGAATCTGTCAACTTATAATAATGATGCTCGTTATGTCACAAGTGAGGACTTCAAGGATTTCCTTCATGTTGTCTGTTTCGACTTCTCTGCACTCATATTTCACGTGGTCTGACATAATTAATACTTCTCCATTCTGATATTAATCAATTTCAGCTTATTACTGATCAACCTGAGTTGGGATCGATTTCGAGTACCTGTATTACTTCAAAAATGTGAGAGAATCATCAGAAGGGATACAAAAATAATTTGTGAAAAATATTGTCATACATTTTCAACGGAACATCGAATAAATACATTGATATATTGATGGATTTTTTAAAGATGATTATCAATTTTCACTCACCAAAGCCCATAGATGGAAGGAATAGTGAGCGCCATAACAGTGGAGAGAATACCAACAACAAATATTGATATCCTCATCACCCAGATGATTTCCTTTTCGGAGGCCTGTTAACAAAAACAAATTTAAAATTTATGTTTCAGTCGAGATAAAAGTTCATTTGATTTATTCAACGTTTTGGAATTTACGGTAAAACCTATTAGAGTATCATGAAATCTCTCAAAGAGTATGATAATTAATATTATAACAGGTGTAACAATAATATCATAAAAACTGTCGGTGAGATAACTTCAGGGGGATATTCATCCTATGAGGTTTATAGCTTCATCTTGCCGTTTGTATATGATGTTGGAAACCGTTCATATTGTGCTGATCTATAATGAGGTTCAAACGGTGTAATGTCAGTGAAGAAAGATGAGAAAACAGTGTTGCCGGTTCTCTGTTTTATAGCAAATACCAGTATATCTGATGAAATATCACCTGTTAAAAATCACCAATTTCATTTTATTCGTCAAGAAACTATATTTTTCAATGATCGTCTGTCTCATTTGTCAATGACTTGTCTGTCTGATTTGTCAATGACTTGTCTGTCTGTCTGTCTGATTTGTCAATGACTTGTCTGTCTGTCTGTCTGATTTGTCAATGACTTGTCTGTCTGTCTGTCTGTCTGATTTGTCAATGACTTGTCTCTCTGTCTGTCTGATTTTATAATTAATTCACATGATTAAGTTCGAGTATCTTGTATCTAATTTCATTTCTACATAATTGAGAAACGATCTGCAAACGCTTTGGAAGTGCAAAAGGATAGCGCAATCTACGTTTCGAATGATAGACAAGGATAGCAACATCAATATCAATGGAATACTGCCATTATAACGTGAAGCTCACTATACTTTGAGTGAGAGTAGTATGATTCCACGTGAATACTCCATTATTAGAAGGACAAAAAGGTTAAATGAACTTGAATTACTGTCATAAATGTTATGAACTGTCATTAATGCAATAAACTACCCCGTTCATACCAGCAGTTCCCCTTGGAGAATTCTGTAGGATTCACATCCCCATGATGATTAGGGGGAATCATTCACCCTGCGATAACCTCCTTCTCAGTTCAGTGCTCGATTATCAGTTAATTGGAGATCTCCATCTCCCTTCCTCTCTTTCTCTCCAATCTAAAACCAAATTTCCATCTCTCTCTAATCTCTAAACTTCAATCTCTAATCCAATACCTCTCACTCTTATCAAACGTCTTCTAGAACCGGACATTATTAATGCATCAATTGACATGGGTAACTCCAATACGGTGTAGTTTCATCATTTATTGATATTCTCAAATCACGTTTCTGTATATACACCACTTTTATAATTTGACAGACTTTGAAATTTTCCGGATTCTCAGAGAAATTTGAAGAATGCTGTTTGATGGGAATAGATGGAAAAAAATTGGAAGTTGCATTTTTTGTTCAATTGCTAATTAATGAATAATTATTATTAAACGAAAATCTCAATTAAATGCTGTAAATCACCCCGAAGACTTCTGCTACTGCAAATATATGCCTTTTGCTTTACTCGATCACTTTCTATCATTACGGTTTTGGCCAGTCGACAGTGTAAGAACGGCACAGTATGAAAGACTTCCAGGACCAGCGTCACACGTAGCTTCACGAAGAAGAACTCGATTAGAGTTTACATTGGAAATTTTTTTCCAATCTGCGTTATTTTATAAACGCTCTGTATACCATGAGAAGTCTTGACTCTATGACAAAATCTCTCATTATTCCAATATTCTGAAGTCAAATAGACCTATGAGCATTCAACTTCAACGTAAATCTTCTATCTGTGTTTTTTCTGGAGGTATTGAGAGATTCTAAACGTGAATTCATATACATTCATCCGTCATAAGGTAAAGAAAAGTAGCTATCATTAAAGAAATCCGATGCTCAATTTGAAACACTGGAATCTGGTTTTATTATCTATTATTAGTATTTTAGTCTTTCTCAATTACGAAAGATTAGAATTGATCATTAGGATTGACAAAAAATTTATCAACATCTCTTTTTTAGGTAAAAAATAAAGGCAGCTATTCTATTCTATTTATCATTAGGTAGAACGAAGTAACTATCATTCCTGATACTTGATGCTCAATTTGAAACACTGGAATTCAGTTTAATTGTCAAGTATTCGTATTTTAATCTTCCTCAATTACACAATATTAGGCTTTTATTCATTCAATCATCCAGAATTTCACAGCTTTTGGAAAAGTACCACAGACTGACGCCCGAGAAGCTTCCAATTATAATTTATTCTACAATTTAATAATTGTAGTTTTCCAGATTGAAATTTCAATCTTTCAAACTTCTCATAATAATTATGATTTAATGATTACATATATTCTCCCGGGAAATATTAATAACGGTAACATCAACTAGGATCACTCCTCAGGATTGGAATTCACTCTTTAGATCACTGGAATTTAGTTCTATTGTCAATTTATTTTCATTCTAATTTTCCTCAATTACACAAGACTAAAATTCTATTTATTCAATAATTATTCAGAATAATACAACTTCTAGAAAAGTACCACAGGTACACTACTTTTTTGGTAGAGAGTTAGTGGGAAGGATATTTTTAATATTCTTTCCGAAGAAAGGACTACCTTATTATTTTATCTGCCAATGTTATTGCATTAGTCTCATTTGTATTGCAAATAAATGGAAAGAATGGACATTGATATGTCCAAAACTCCACCAATTTATGTAGATGCATAACAATATAATTATCTATAGTTATTATAATACAAATTACTTTTTCATATCATATACAGTTCAATAATTATTTTCTTAGTCTATATTATGTAAATTCATCTTCATTTTGCTGTATTGTGAGCTATTGTATATGAGTGTATAAGCCAGTATATATTGTAATCCACATAAGTTTAATAAAGTACTCAATCAATCAATCAGGCTACAGCTCAAAAAGCTTCCAATTCTAATTTATACTACGATCCAATAAATTGTAGTATTAAAACTAATATTAGGATATTAGGGTTGATCATTGAATTCAAGAATTGATCATTGATCATTGGGTTGGATTCGCATATAAATTTTAATCCATCAGCATCCTCATAATTTAACTCACTAATATCATAGAGAAACAATAGCGTAAGTAGATATCCCATGGTATAGGGTGTTTACTGTTATAGGGCACAACTTTTACTGTTATCTCAAGCCGATTACTGTCGAATTTTACTGTTTTGTTTGGGTGAGAGTGTAGGAACGGCACAATATGAGAGACTACCAGTGTCACACAGCTTCACGGGAAAGAATTACATGAACTATCGGATTGAGATAACAGTAAAAGTTGGGACATAAACGCCCCATACCATGGGATATCTACTTACGCTATTGTTTCTCTATGCTAATATACTCTTGGGAAATATTAATAATCGTAACATCAACAAGGATAACTTTTCTGACGCATGGTACTGTTTCAAGAAACTCGAGTAAACACTGATGAGGTAATTCCTGGAGAATACACGACGTTAAGGATATTCATAAATCCTTATAAAGAGGCTCCTGGTGTTTCAAACTTCCTCTATTAGGCTCTTGCGTGCTATTAGCCGTGAATTACCAGGTTTTAGATTGATTATTCCGATAGAGCCACGTCTCACTTAACAAAACTCTCCGCATTATGCAAAGATGTTATACCTGAGAGCTTCGTGTTATTATAAAGAAACGAAAACTGTTCAGTCTAAATTATCTCAGTCAAAAACGTTTTAGATTTAGTTAATCTCTGGTGTTATGAAGGTTGAAGACAGAAGTATTTTCCGGCTACAGCACTAGTTCTCAACCGATAAACCAAACCTTTTTTTGGTGAATATGATTTGTATATGATTGTATTTTTATCTGATTTGTATCACCGTCTGATT
This sequence comes from Nilaparvata lugens, assembly GCF_014356525.2. Lineage (NCBI taxonomy): Eukaryota > Metazoa > Arthropoda > Insecta > Hemiptera > Delphacidae > Nilaparvata > Nilaparvata lugens. Next base: position 94,447,622 of record NC_052505.1, read on the forward strand.
TGATATGTACGAGCTGAGTACTGGGTGAGGTGTGTTGAAAGGTGATAGCAATATGGTATAAGAGTATGGGGAGGAGCTCTAAAGGGACGATGACAAACTGGGCTGGAAAACCAGCCCAGTTTGTCGTCAGCCCACTTTGTCGCCAGCCCAGTTTGACGCGGTCCCGCTCTAAGACCCATTTCAGAAAGATAGGAGTGATCCAGAGACACATTATCAGGGCTGCACTTGGCAAACAAAGACGTTACCCCAGCTCTCTATTATATAACGAGTTCAAAGTACTTTAAATTGGACAAATTTTTGTAAAGAATTTAATTGTGTATCTGAATAAAAATAGAAATCTGCTCACAGCTCATGTAAAAAAGTACAGTTTTCGTTCGCCTACCATTTTTCCTGTACCACGAACGGACCTAACTGTGTGTAGGAGGCAATTTGATCATATATGCCATAAATTAATCAATTGTATACCGGAAATTTTTTAATGAACAGGATCTCAAAGTTAACTTTGCAAGTAATAGAGGATTGAATAAAATCGCAGGGTGAATTCAATAATATCAATAGTATAAGTAATTGAAAACTTCTGTACCTATATATACTTTTCAATTTCTCTTTTCTTTCTCTTTCTCCTTACTTTCTTCTTTCGCTTTTCATCCTCCTTTCTCTTCCCTTCTTCTTCTTCTCTCACTCTCTAAAATTTATCTAACATTTTTGTGAACATAAAAGTGTTTTTATTTTCCCTTACAAACTCTATCAGTTTAGAACTATGTCCTATGCCAGCGCACAAACCTGGGTTTTGCTGGCTTTGTCAGATAGAAAACAAATTATGTTTAATTTAGGAGTTTTTGTGTTATTGGAATCTTATTATGTATTCCTTGCTTGTCTATCATTTCTATGATTCATAGTCTTCATTGTATTGTTTTCAATTTGACAAAATAAATTTGAATCTGAATCCGGAATGATCAGATGATACTCTATCTTCACCACATAGGCCTATAACCATCCTCGGTAAATTAAGGATCTATATGCAAAATTTCAAGTTAATCAGTCCACTTCAGACGTGATGATGCGTCATTCGTGAATTTACTATCACGTACGTGTAAAAGTCAATAATTCTTTCCTCAATAGATTGAGATGGAAGCATCTGAATTTAAAAATCAACTTTGTGAAAACAATTTAGGACTGATTATTATGTCAACTGATAATGAGAATTTTTTTAAGTGGAAAACTACAAGACTTAACCTATTTGTAACCTTATCTAAAGTTGGGAAAGTAATAGCACTTATTATTTCTCTTCCTATCATTTTGATGATTTATTAATTGTAAGAATTAATAAACACAACAATAATAGCATAAGGACAACCTTATTATTTCATCTACCAATGTTATTACATTAGTGTCATTTGCATTGTTAATGAATAAAATAAAATAATCAATAAAGAGAGATTTGGATAGAAGTCCTGAAATCATCAACCAAACATAGAAGATGGTCAAATAGTTAGAGACCGAAGCCACAGGTTACAAGAATTACGATTGTCAAATCATAATTTGGTCATAAATTACAATGTTATGATAATCAGTGATGAGCTATTATGATTTACTATCTTAACGACAGATATCACCATCAAAATTCCAGCACATGACAGAGTTTTGTAACATTATTGCAGCCGATAAATCTTGGAGCATTGTGAGTTTCTGTGTGCAATAATTCAAATTGTGTCACCCATTAGTGGTACTCACAATGCAAGGATAGTATATATCTATATACTATTCTTGCTTACAAGAATAGTATATAGTATATTATATATAGTAGATATACTTACAATGAGCGCAATGATTATCATCCGACCGCAATTGTCTTCAAAGCTCGATTCAGATCATATTGTTGTAGCTACAATATTACATCATTACTTTAAATGAATTGACCACAGTCATCTGTGATCACATGGGATACTTCAGATCATATTAGAACATTGTAGCTATAGAATTATTACAGAATTATTTGAAATGAATTGACCACGTCTGTGATCACATGGAATATTGCATAGCTTGAGAGGAGTTCTGTCCTACTCAACTTATTTCTGTAGTCAATATGGTTATTGTTGTAAGTTCACTGTACTACTGTAGTTTGAATATTTTCTTGTCAGAGATGATAGTGTAAATCACCTACTTCACCACATAGGCCTATAACCATCCTCGGTAAATTAAGGATCTATATGCAAAATTTCAAGTTTATCAGTCCACTTCAGACGTGATGATGCGTCATTCGTGAATTTACTATCACGTACGTGTAAAAGTCAATAATTCTTCCCTCAATAGATTGAGATGGAAGCATCTGAATTTAAAAATCAACTTTGTGAAAACAATTTAGGACTGATTATTTTGTCAACTGATAATGAGAATTTTTTAAGTGGAAAACTACAAGACTTAACTATTTGTAACCTTATCTAAAGTTGGGAAAGTAATAGCACTTATTATTTCTCTTCCTATCATTTTGATGATTTATTAATTGTAAGAATTAATAAACACAACAATAATAGCATAAGGACAACCTTATTATTTCATCTACCATGTTATTACATTAGTGTCATTTGCATTGTTAATGAATAAAATAGAATAATCAATAAAGATAGATTGGATAGAAGTCCTGAAATCATCAACCAAACATAGAAGATGGTCAAATAGTTAGAGACCGAAGCCACAGGTTACAAGAATTACGATTTTCAAATCATAATTTGGTCATAAATTACAATGTTATGATAGTCAGTGATGAGCTATTATGATTTACTATCTTAACGACAGATATCACCATCAAAATTCCAGCACATGACAGAGTTTTGTAACATTATTGCAGCCGATAAATCTTGGAGCATTGTGAGTTTCTGTGTGCAATAATTCAAATTGTGTCACCCATTAGTGGTACTCACAATGCAAGGATAGTATATATCTATATACTATTCTTGCTTACAAGAATAGTATATAGTATATTATATATAGTAGATATACTTACAATGAGCGCAATGATTATCATCCGACCGCAATTGTCTTCAAAGCTCGATTCAGATCATATTGTTGTAGCTACAATATTACATCATTACTTTAAATGAATTGACCACATCTGTGATCACATGGGATAATTCAGATCATATTAAAACATTGTAGCTATGGAATTATTACAGAATTATTTGAAATGAATTGACCACTTCTGTGATCACATGGAATATTGCATCGCATTATTAGAGGAGTTCTGTCCTACTCAACTTATTTCTGTAGTCAATATGGTTATTGTTGTAAGTTCCACTGTACTACTGTAGTTTGAATATTTTCTTGTCAGAGATGATAGTGTAAATCACCTACTTTATCACGTAGGCCTAGAGATTTCCTGTAGTATACTCTAATGAGTACTGAATATAGGATTATTGATTTAGGAATCGATCTAGTATCTGAAAGCAAGTTCCTCTCATTTACAAAGTCTCATCATTTCTGATTTTCTGCTTTTTTCCCAATCCAGTTCTAAATGATCCCCTGTTATTACTTTCATATTATTGAATATTTTACTTTCATATCATAGTATTGCTTTCCAAAAAAAATTAAGGTACCCTAATTTCAAGTTTTCTATACGTTTCAAGTCCCCCTGAGTCCAGAAACATGATTTTTGGGTGTTGGTCTGTGTGTGTGTATGGTGTGTGTGTATGTGTGTATGTCTGTGAACACGATAACTCCATTCCTATCAACCGATTGACTTGAAATTTTAAACTTAAGGTCCTTATACCATGAGGATCTGACAATAAGAAATTCAATAAAATTTAATTCAAATGGCGGAAAAAATGGCGGATAATTACTAAAAAAACCATGTTTTTCACGGTTTTCTCGAAAACGGCTCTAACGATTTTCTTCAAATTTATACCATGGATAGTTATTTATAAGCCCTATCAACTGGAATTAGTCTCATTTCTGGGAAAATTTCAGGAGCTCCGTTATATTCTTGAGAAAAATGGCGGATAATGACTAAAAAACCATGTTTTTCACGGTTTTCTCGAAAACGGCCTAACGATTTTCTTCAAATTTATACCGTGGATAGCTATTCATAAGCCCTATCAACTGGAATTAGTCTCATTTCTGGGAAAATTTCAGGAGCTCCGTAATATTCTTGAGAAAAATGGCAGTTACCAAAAAACCATGTTTTTCACGATTTTCTCAAAAACGGCTCTAACGATTTTTTCAAATTCATACCCTGTATAGTTTATTCATCAGATCTATCAACTGGCATGAGTCTTTCTCTTGGGAAACTAATGGGGGTCCACCCCATCCTTGGGAAATGGACTTTGTAACCTCCATCTCGTGCATGTGGTAGGTAGGTAGGTAGGTAGAGCAGTTTATAAAAAGTACTGAGTCATAGTCAAGATATTTCATCGTAGAACAGCTGCTTTAACGATTTAAAAAAAATCATCGAATTTCACAATTTACACAAGAAAACAGTACTCGAAAACAATAATTATATATACACATAAACAGTAGTCTGATCGTAGTTTCAAATATCTTAACGACAGATATCACCATCAAAATTCCAGCACATGACAGAGTTTTGTAACATTATTGCAGCCGATAAATCTTGGAGCATTGTGAGTTTCTGTGTGCAATAATTCAAATTGTGTCACCCATTAGTGGTACTCACAATGCAAGGATAGTATATATCTATATACTATTCTTGCTTACAAGAATAGTATATAGTATATTATATATAGTAGATATACTTACAATGAGCGCAATGATTATCATCCGACCGCAATTGTCTTCAAAGCTCGATTCAGATCATATTGTTGTAGCTACAATATTACATCATTACTTTAAATGAATTGACCACAGTCATCTGTGATCACATGGGATACTTCAGATCATATTAGAACATTGTAGCTATAGAATTATTACAGAATTATTTGAAATGAATTGACCACGTCTGTGATCACATGGAATATTGCATAGCTTGAGAGGAGTTCTGTCCTACTCAACTTATTTCTGTAGTCAATATGGTTATTGTTGTAAGTTCACTGTACTACTGTAGTTTGAATATTTCTTGTCAGAGATGATAGTGTAAATCACCTACTTTATCACGTAGGCCTAGAGATTTCCTGTAGTACACTTTAATGAGTATTGAATATAGGATTATTGATTTAGGAATCGATCTAGTATCTAGAAGCAAGCTCCTCTCATTTACAAAGTCTCATCATTTCTGATTTACTGCTTTTTTCCCAATCCAGTTCTAAATGATCCCCTGTTATTCCATTGGATTTGATTCGATCCTGATGCAAGTAACAGTTTTTTTCAACCGAACTCAAACTAAATCTCTCAATAAAAATTTCACAAACATATTCATTGTCTTACAAATTATTGTCCTACTTCACAAACCTACTCGTTAGGAATCAATTGTCTTGCAACATGCAAGAGTCACAAGCTTTGGCTTGAGCTCAGTTGAGATTCGTTTGAGCTTAGTTTGAGCTTATTTCAAGATCAGTGAGAGATTAATATTTGAGCTTCGTTTAAGTTTAGTGAGAGCTTAGTCTGAGCTCATTTTATACTAAGTTCAGCTCAGTTCGAGCAAAAATGAACGAGATATCATAATATAGATTTGTTTCTCTGTGGTTTGAGATAGGTGTGGGATTAGTTTAAACATATTACCCTTCTTCGCTTTTTCGTTACTGCTAGTCTCAAATAGGAAGGAATAGAATGATTTATTCAAGAAATCTTGTGCACTTACTTGATAATAGCATAAATGTCGAAACATGTCGCGAGTAACATTTTTTTTTAAAAAAGAGTAGGCTACTTAGATTTTCATTATTTTCTAGTTTGAAAATAGTTTGAGCTCAGTTGAATTCAGTTTGAGCCTAGTTTGAACTCCAGTTTGAGCTTTGGTTCTTTTTTTATTTTTGAGGTTTGGTTCGGTTCAGTTTGAGCTTAGTTTGAACTCAGTTTAAGCTTAGTTTGTGCTAAGTTTGAGCTCAGATTGAGCTTAGTTTGGGCCTAATTTGAGTTCCGGTTTAAGCTCTAGTTTAGTTTCTGTTGTAGTTTTGAGCTTTGGTTCGTGTTCAGTTTCAGCTTAGTTTGAGCTCAGTTTGAGCTTCAGTTTTTGATCTAGTTTTGAGCCTTGGTTCCTGTTCAGTTTGAGCTTAGTTTGAGCTCAGTTTCAGCATAGTTTGAGCTTAGTTTGACTCACCCTCTGTCGGAAGATGAGTTTGTAGACGTTTCTGGCGAACATAGAGCTGGCAGAGAGCACACTGGAGTCTGCACTGGACATGACGGCCGCCGAGACGGCACCCAGGCCGAAGAACGACACAAAATCTGGTGTCAAGTACTGCAGCACCATTGGCAGGATCATGCTGGTCTGCTGTGACGTCAGAGGGTACGGTCCTTTGTAGTCGGTCTCGTTCCAAGCTGGGGACAGAAAATAGAAAAATTCTGATGAAATGTTTTATTTATTACATGGATATATTATACAATTATAGTTTATTAATAGAGCAGACTCTGGAAACAAGTGCTTCAGCACCATTGGCAGAATCATGCTAGTCTGCTGTGACGTCAGAGGGTATGGTATTTTGTAGTCGGTCTTTGAAATCAATGAGGAATTGCATTCTTTCAAATGCGAATGAATTATCTATAATATAATAAAGGAAAGAATTGGCTTGTACAGGAACGGGATACGAAATTCACAAATGACGCATCATCACGTCTGAACTACTGGAGTAATTGTCCGTCCGTCTGTTTGTATGTTCTACGATAACTTCAGAAAGAATTGTTCAATCAGCTTCAAATTTTGAACACATATTCTTCGAAGTGTGTATCTTGTTCTTAATAATTATTCGTACACGTATTCTTGCTCAGAGTGTTAAACTTGTGATTAGAAGGTACCATTAATGTTCACTAACACTTGATTATTCAATTTATTTCATCCATGTAAGATCAAATGTTAAGATCGATGAATCAATTTGAGATATCGTTGTGCGGGTTTCACCATCAATTTCCTTTCGATATTCTGTATCGAAATTATGTATCACATGATGACCACCTTCCCATTTGAAAAAATGAGGTTGGAATCAAAATGAAGCTGGATTCGAAATGAAGTTGGATTCATATGACGGATCTAAGATGGAGGAAAAAAGTTTTGAAGCGACCGAAAGTAGTTTTTTTCAATTGGAAAAGAATCTCTATGAAACCTACTGTCATGATATCATACTTGTAGAATTGATGTTCAGCTGTTTTCATAATAATTCTCACCAACTCTTTATGATTACAAGTTGCGGATTTCAATACAACAGTTTATAAGCGAGTTCCTTAACCCAGGGGTCACTAGTATTTTATCAATTTCACTAATATGATTGGAATCACGGGAATCTACTAGAGAAGGTGGTGTGAAAAGAAAAGTGGCACCAATGTATTCCTATCATATTCACTGACTTTGAAACGTGAATATAACTTGAGAAATTTTTTTTCAATTCATTACTTTTTAAAAGTCATGAATAAGCAGATTGCTGTTCCACATTATTATGGAGAAAATGTATTCCAAATATTGATTAATTGAAAATATTCAACAGTCGACAATGGGAATAGATTCATTCTACATAATGTCTAGTTTAAAGTCTCTTCTGATTTCTCTTTACGTCTCTCTTCTCTTTCCTTTCTCTCTCTTCGCTTTCTCTTCTCTCATCTTTTCTCTCTTCTCTTCTCTATTCTACCCCCTCTCCCCATTGTTTTCTTCTCTATTCTCTTCTCTGTTCTCTGTTCAGTTGAAATGCGATTGCAGCTCATAGCCTACACAAATTGCTAATGGCAAAGTTGACTATCAATCTGAGAATAGATGTATTCTGCGAAATGGATTCACATTTGGAGCGATAGTTGACATTCAAATGCATTATAGTTGACGGTTCCATCTCTCCTACACTCTGTGGGCTCTGAAAGGTCACACTGTCACATTGTGTGTGCCCTTGCTTCTCACATTCTACATCCACATCTCTTCTATCAATTCATTTTCTCTTGTTTCCTTTGCTAATATCCCATCATCTCTCTCTTCTTCTCTCCTGGGATCTCATCTTACCAGATTTTTCCAACTTCTTCACTTCCTCTCTCTTCTCCGCTCATTTCTTTTTCATCCTTTTCTCCTCCCATCCTCATTCCTCCTCTTTTCTCTTCTTTTCTCCATTCACCTCTTTATCCCTTCCATCCACTCGCCTTTTTCCACTCTTATTCTTTCATTTTCCATTTTCCTCCTTTTTCAGCCCTCAATTTGTTTCTCTGATTACCTCTTTTTCCACTCATCTCCTCTTTCTTTTTTCCTCTCAGGTTTCCCTCTTATTCTCACTGTTTCCTATTTCCTCTTCTTCCGTTTTATCCCTCATTTTCTCCAAACTCCCCTTATTAATTTACTTGATTCTTCCTCCAACTATTATCTTCTCTCGTCAACTATCCTCTTCTCTTATCACCGCTTCTCTCAACTTTCATTCTCTTCCTTTCGTATTGTAACATACATAAATAAAGAAAACTAATCTAATCAAATCTTTCCTTCGCTTCTCTTCTCTCCTTTTCTCTCCTCTCCTCTCCTCTTCACCTCTCTTGGAATGTACAAATATAATTAATCAACAAATTTTCAATATGAAAATTTATCATTTCTTCATTGAACAATCTCTTGAATAAAATATAATTTATTATTTTGAACAGGTATGAACAGTTCTGTTTGTACTGAAAAAAATGAAAATTCAGTTTGGACCAGGTTTCTCATGTTGTTTAATATTAATTACTGTTTTATTATTGAATCCAATTATTTGAATAATGATTTCTATATTCTACATTACACACTCGATAATTTAATCTATAGATGAGTTGAGCCTAAAGGTGCGTACATACTTTTGCTCTGCTCCGCAACCGAACGTCACTCCAGCAGAGCGATTGATGATCGACCGGGGAGCAAGAGTGGTTCGACCGGGGAACGCGAGAAGATCTAACATCTTCTGTAACGTTCATGATGGGTGCGACTGCAGAGCGGGGGTGGAGCGACTGCGGTACGATGGAGGAACGAGGGCGGTACGAAGGCGGAGCGTGCTCGGTGCGGGTTGGAAGCGCGTATATGTGTACGCAGCTTCAGAAGTAATATTAGAGTGAGTATTCAGTCACAATTCATGGACAGGTGTGTTGGTAAGATATGTAAATTGAAATGGTCTACACACGCTGACATTTTAGTACTGTATAATCGTCTGAGGAAATATAGGGGCATGTTGAGTGGGATCAGGAACACTAATTGCAAATACTGTACATGTAAGGTCAGAATAGGATAGGAATGCTAAAACTATCAATGTCCAAGCGGATGGATATGACAAATTGGGAATAATTTCACAGAATAGAGAATAAGGACTGGAGAACAGAAGAAGTTAGGGGGAAGAGGATGGAAAGAAGGGTGACAGAGTAAAAGAGAGAATTGGTTGATTATCATGCATTGATTTTGAGAGAAACGGGTGAATGAGAAAGAAAGTTTAACTATGCATTGATATTGTGGAGCTTCCACATGATTGTAAAAACGCATTCATATTTGCAAATCAACCAACATTTATCAATTTTTTTCTTCTTCTGACTTCCACAGTATAGGCATGATTGCCTGTCCCGGTCTTTGAAACAGCTTTTTAGAAATCGAAATTTCACCAATAATAAGATTATAATGAAAATTCATCTTTATAATAGTGCTCAATTTCGAAACCGCGAAAATTTTCCCTTGGTCTGCCAACCTGCTGATTTGTAATTGAGAGCTATCACAGGGATACCGGTTGGCATTCTGTCTACATTTATGCGATATCCATCTACTTCACAATTTTTTAATTTATCAAATTTTCCAACAGAATTGCTGTAATTCATCTTCATTCATTTTCTCGTGGCTGGAGCTCCAGGCTTCTTTTTCCAGTCATGCCAAAAAGTATTGTAATTTAATGATTATTTTGTTTGTAAAAATATTTCTTGTATTTGGCAATAAATTAATTATTCATTATTCATTTATATCAGTACAGTAACTTTTAATGTTGTAAAGTACAAACTATCTATCTATCTACAGTTAAAGATGATGATGAAACAATAAATGAAAAGAGAAGCCCATATTCGATCGATTTTGGGATTAATCGATTCTGGATATCGATTCTATCAGATTCTATCGATTTTATTCTTGGATTAGCAGGTAGCCCGTCGGTGCTCCGCAAGTGTCTAATTACAAACCTGACAAACTGAATAAGTGACCTACTATTTTCTTGAAGAATTTATTATATGCCAATAACCATCTTCGATGAATAAATAATCTATTTGTAAATTTGAAGTTAATCAGTCCAGTAGTTCAGACGTGATGATGCGTGATTCGTGATTTCCTACCCCGTACGTCTATGAGCCAATTCTCTTCCTTATTATACTGTATTATACAGTACAATATAGATTAACAAGTAAACATATTAGCCTGACATATTATTATCTTTATAGAAAGGAAATGAATAATGAGGTGACCGAGAAAATGAGAAAACGGTGAAAGAGATCAGAGAAATTGGAGTGAAACAGGAAATGATGTGTTCAGGTCAGTTTCATGTCATACACTTTTTTATAGCATACTGTATTATGTATTAGGAAGTGTATTGTGTACGGTTAGGAAGCGACAACAGGGAAATAGAAGAATGATGAAAAAGAGAAGAAGAAAAACGAGAGAAAAAGAGGAGTGGATGAATGGGAGATACGGAAGGAAAGGCGTGAGAGAAAAGGAACTGCATAATTTAGTGACTGATGTTTGCTAGCCGCTTCGTATAGCGGTACATTCCCATTAACCGTTCTCTTATTACGGCACCTGTGAGCTTGTACTAGTGTACTACTAACCGTTGATTCAACTGGAAGAAGTAGTTGAGTTAACAACGAATTTTTATCAACGTTGGCACCTGTAAGCTTGTACTAGTGTAGTACTAACCGTTGCTTTAACTGGATGAAGTATTTGAGTTAACAACGAATCTTCATCCACGTTTATCAATGTTTTCCTCCTTCTTCTAACTGTGTATGAGTATAGGACATACATTACAGGAGAAAAACATTATTTTGAATTAAGAGTGATGGGAGACTTTGACAGAAATTTCGAAACGCAGATACTACAATCATTGACCGGACGTAGTGGGGTCTTTGTTTCAACTCGGATTTTCCTTTGTATGTCTGTATGTAACGCGATTACGGTCAAACGCATTGATAGAATTCGATGAGATTTGGCAGGTATATTCCTTTTTCAACCGCGCGTCGATGTATATACAAGGTTTTTTTTGAAATGTTGCATTTCAAGGATAATATGAAAAAAAAGGAATTTCTCCATACTCTGATATCACTATATATATCATCTACTTTGAAGATAGGATTAATCAGACTATAGAATTATTCATATTCAATCAGCTGACAAGTGGATTGATCATTGCATGCATTACACAGATGTCTGGCCGTGTCTATTTCTATAATGTAGGGGTTCAATATTTTTAGTTCTCACATTTGAAAAAGAAATTTAATAGATGATTGAAAATAAAATATAAAATGATCAAATGAACTAAAGTTGAAAAAATTATAATATTCTTGATTGAAAAAAATTAATTTCAAAATAGTTGAGAAATATTTCATGAGACGGAACTGGATAAATTATCACATTTGATACAAATTTAAACGTGAACTGAGTTTATTATCATAAGTGAGTTTTTGAAAAACAAATAAGAGTTTTTAAGAGTCAACTGAATCAAGTAGAATAGGTGACATCAGATACTTGAGAATGAGAAAACTGCTTGAGGTCTACTGTTCACAGAACTACTAGTTGGAATAGTTTGATAATATAGTTAACTACACTCTATTGAGTTGTAGTATTGTGGTAACCGTTAAATTGAATCAAGTAAAGCACATATTTGACAGCAATGTCAAGGAAGAGGACTTCGAAAGTCATCAATTGAATGAATGGTGACCGTGTAAAACTAAATCTATATGTTTAAAATTTCTGAAAAAGTTTCAGATTCTCTCATTCTCATGACTCAAATATAAATATGTATATAAATACACAAAATATACGTCATATCATAATATTTTTAGCACTGTTGTGAATTTCATCGATATTGTATATTTCCTCTTATTTCAAATTCGAATTCAAATTCTTATTTACTCATTCATTTATTATCACAATAAGTAGATCACCGGAATGGCAGTGGGAGGGAAATAAGGTAAAGTTATGTTATTCCTCTCTCAAATTGAGATAAGATAAACACAGTCAGATAGAGGTTAAGTCTTTGGTTCTTCAAAGTAGTCTTGTAGAAATCCTGCAGATTATCAAAATAAGTTGCTATGAAACCAGACATCGAAGAAGTATTTTACATAATTGGAAAAAGGGAGCAGACCAAAAAATAACTTCATAAGCCGTAATGGTAGCATACGTACTCTGAATTACAAAAAGGCTTATGAAATGGGATTTTTTTATTATTTCTAAATCCCTCTCGCTTAAGTGTTCATAATAGTGCTAAGAAGTAATGTACAAGATTTTAGACGTCTACCACAAAGGTTTCCTGAAAAGAAGGTGTAATAAGTGTGAAAAATTATATTTTCAGGAAATGGATTTGGCTCACACTCAGAAGTTCCCTGGAGTATAAGAAGGGTTATCAGGGCCTTTTCCTCAAAAATCTCATCCAATCTTATTCTTTGTGAACTCTTCTGTTGTCTGCATTTTTTCTATTATTCCAATACATTTTTCTTCTCGAAGTATCCTCCGGTTGTCAATGTATTTATTTCATTGAATGCACAAAATAACTGCCTGAGTCTAGACCAAGAGTTTGAAGCACAAGACTCTTTGTGATGTTGCCCTCATTATACTGTCTTGTTTGGCTACGGAAAGTGTTAAGCTCTGTATTTTTTAGTTATTTATAAAATTGTTATGTTATGATATCAAGTTTTTCTTGTCTTGTTGGATGTGTGAGTTGATGGTCTGTGTTGAGTGTTCATTCAGGACGATTACACGTGAGTACAATGAATATTATAAACGAAACGATAGTAGCCATCTAGTCAGGATTTCGATTTCTAAGTGCAAGTCAAACAATCATCAGGCCGTTATTTGTCTTGTCACTATCTCGGTGTGCTAGTGTTAGTAAATAAAAAACTGTGTTTCAGTCGGTAGTGTGTCTGTGTTGGAGAGTCAAACTTTTGAGTCGTCCAGGTGTACCAACTAATTATTGTGGACCTAACAGCAGTATTTGAAGGATTGCTCTCTGTATCAGTTCTTGCCAAAAATTCCCTCATTATACTGTCCAATAGCATCATAGACTCCTAGTTTGAATATGTCCAGTCTCACAAATACTTTTTTTGGGAATTCTACATCAAATAACAATGTTCAGCGAATCGCTCAAGTTTTCGACTCCTCCATGAATGCACTCGAATGAGCAAAGAATAGCATGATAGTGAATATTTTTTCTTCCACATCAGTGGTTGATCGGATCCTATCATATGAAACATCAATTCAAAGCAGATACATGACAAGCTATCGGTACATGACAAAATCGAGGTATTGAAAAAAATAGTTTTTTGGTCTGCTGCCCTATAGAAACTTGGAATAGAAATGCTTCAAACCCAAACATAGAAGATATATTTCACAGTATTAGATAAAATGGTAACTGTTAATGAATGGAATGGATCCGACTGTTGAAGTGCACATGAACATTTGAGTAACAAAACAGTGTTGAAAAGCATGAAATGGTAGTCAACTGCTTTCCTCGATACTCTTATTTGAACATCACTTTGACAATGTTCATCGAACATAGAATTGAAATCTGAGAAACAAGTTGGGACCATAAGCTTCTTCGACTGTGGAGAGGATCCGGTTGAAATCACTTGAAGAAATTGTTCAACCAGTTCACAACTGGAAACAGTTTCCTTTACTAGTCTGTTGAATCAACGAAGACCTCTCTCCACTTTACTAAACACATTCTACAGTTTACTAACTGGAAACATTTTTCTTTACCAGTCTGTTAAATCAACGAAGCCCACCTCTAGCCTACTCTCTTCCACACACAATTCTATACAGTTGACAAACTGGAACCGTTTTCTCAACTAGTCCGTTGAATCAACGAAGCCCACCTCTACTCTCTCTTCCGCACACAATTCTACAGTTGACAAAATGTAAACAGTTTTCTTAACTAGTCCGTTGAATCACCGAGCCTACCTCTACTCTCACTACCACACACAATTCTACAGTTGACAAAATGGAAACTGTTTTCTCAACTAGTCCGTTGAATCAACGAAGCTCACCTCTACTCTCTACCACACACATTTCTACAACCCGAGAGAGAACCCAACGCAACCTTTCAACCTTTCTATCGATCACAACTGTGATGACGTCAAACAATCCCCGGCCACTACCAGAGCACCAGACATGAATGGTGGAGGTCTCTCCGACCCCCTCTCACCACCCCGGGGTCCCCCAGACATTGCTCTCCCTCTTCACGCGAATGTGGGTCTCTCAGAACCACCCCTCACCACCATTCCAGCTTACTACACCTGTACACGACCTCTCTCACGAATAACTTGTCTCCCATAGAGCTGTTACCTAAAAGCGTAAACTCCCGTGCCCATGCTCATGAAAGAGGGGGTATTTCAGAGCCACCGTATACAAATCAGGGGAGATTTTGAGCTCTGCATCACCCATAATCCTCCTTACAACACCTCATCATCTATCTCACGAGTAATTTGTATCCTGTTCCCACTCATTCTAGAAAAAAGGGATCTCTAATACGACAGAAAACTGTATTTCAGAGGGTTTTGTTTTGGTAAAGGTGTCTCTCTCAATCCTTCCATCACAATTGAATGCACTGAAATATCCAGTATAATCTACAACTGACCGATATACAGTACTTAGGTTTGATGTGCAAGTATTCACAAACTGTGTACTTTAATCCTTCCAAATCATCTCTAGAAAAGTGGCCTGCTAGACCTAGACCCTGCTACACTAACATTCGACTGTTTGAACCCCACTATCCTCTTAAATCCACTTCAACCGTTTCTTTCACGAGTAATTTATATATCTCTACAAGGAACTGGTTTCAAAGTTCCCTCTCACAATATTTAGTTCTCTATGATCCCTTTTTCTTTTCTCTTGCTCTACACTACTTCTCTTCTCTCAATGATTATTCTCATAGAAATCATGTCACTCATTAGTGACAACAATTATTGCATAATCAATTTCTATCATCCACTTAACTATGGTCAAGTCCACGTTGAATGGGAGTATTCTATTAACATTGGTGTTATTATACTTGTCTAAAGCTGATACAGCTAGTTTATCAACAATGTAGGAATATAATTAATTAACAAAATATCAAATTTCAATTATTAAGATTATTATTAAATCATTTGAGAATATAATTTCAGTTGAAAAATATAGTTGATTATTTTCAACAATATTAAATCAGAATATATACCAGTATCAGCTATCTTCCATAGAAGGCAATGGCAAATCAGATAATCTACAGCGCTGTTCTCCTATGATTCTTCACTGTCATTATAAGGTGAACCTCACCATGGAAGGGATATCTCCACCCACTGCAATTGCACTGTGGAAAAGAAACCCTTACCAACAGCTAGATATCTGTAAAAACCTCCTCACTCACTCACTCAAAGGCGTCTGTAAAAACCCCTTCACCACTTCGAAGTAGAAGGGGTGTTGCAAATCCCACACCCCCTCATCCACCTGTATGGTCCCCTGATTATACAACCCCCCACCCATCACCACATCCAAACCTCCTAACCCAATTCTGTGTAGGCTATTACGTGAGCTTTCCTGCTGTAATACTCACTTGCGCCCCGTGACATGTTGAGGCTTTATCCAATCAGTAATCCCCCTCCTCCTCATTCTCATCCTCCTCCTCCTCCTCCTACAATCACTTCCTCTCCATTGCAATCATGTCCTCTCCAACACTCCTTCTCCAGCAATCATTTCCCCCCTCCCCTCATCCCTTTTACCCCCTCTACATGGTTGACCATCATTTAGTTATCGCAATTAGCTCCCTTGCCAACAGCTGGTCTGCTGGTGATTTGATAACGGTCTGCTAAAAACGGTCGAAAGGTTAGGATTCGTTGATTTTTTTCAGAGTGCTATGGTAGCATTGATCGTTTTTTTCATATGTGGATGAAAATGACAGTCACTGAAAAATGTGACACAAACTGTAAAGGTGTATATTGAGGTCCACGTTATAATGGCAGTGTTTGATTAGCAATGGTATTGCTATCCTTGGCTTTCATTCAACAAAGCGGATAGCGCTATCTCTTTCTCGCTTTGCTCTGTTGCCAGTTCGTCTTTTAACAATGTAGAATTGATAAAATATTCCATCTTAATTATGTAAATGAATTATGAAAAAAATAATATTGCTTGATAAAATATATTTGATCATTTTGAACGAGAATAAACATTAATATTACATCAATAAACCTTATCACCTACCGTTTATAGAAGCATTGACAAGACAGAGTTCGGCAACCTTTTCCTCCTATCTTTCTTCACTGCCATTAAAAC
>NC_052505.1:94464285-94498828 GCF_014356525.2 Nilaparvata lugens
TTTGTGACATGTGAACGTAGGTTGAAACAATTACCCTCGTACAAAAATAATAATAATATACGTATGGCTTTTATTGGTGGAGAGTTCCTGACGGAAGTTCCACCTCTCCTGAATATAAAATTTAAGCCTTACGACTGTCATACTTCAGTCGGGACCGACAATTTAACGTGCCCATCCGATAACACGAGACCCTCGTACAAGTAGCCCTAAACAAGATAGTGAATATTCTTATACTTTGATATTAATGTTGCAGGACCAATCATACACCACCATGGAGCCGAGCCTAGACGAGGAAGATGAGGAGGACGATGACTTGGAGGTGGCCGAGAGGAGGGGGGCGGTGACTGGTCAGAGGCGGCCTGTGACTCTAATTGGGCCAGCAAGGGGGCCAGGTCTGCCCCCCATCAGACGTCTGCGGTTGCGGGGTGATTGGTCTGATACGGGACCAGATGCCAGACCGGAGCGGGAACCCGGTCGAAGTGGAGGTGACGTTCTTTACATCTAGATTTCAGTTCAGCTGTGTAAACGTCTTCGTTGTGTTTATTATCTGAAATTATCTAAACATTTCAAAAGTCTGGTCGTAGTTGAAAAAAGTTAATTCGTATGGCTTGCTGGTGGGAAGTCCCTTGCGAGAAGGTCCCACCGCCTGAATATATAATTTAAGCCGTCAATGGGCCTTACAACTGTCATGCAAGCCGGAACCGACAGTTTAACGTGCCCATCCGATAACACTGTAGTGATCTGGTTGAACAACTTTTGCTCATGAGAGGGTTGAACCCGGGATCTCTATGCTGCTACACAAGCACTTGAACGGCTGACGTTCTTTCATCTATACAGTTTCTGACGTTCTAGTGTTTGATTAGCAATGGTATTTTTAAAATGATAATATTTTTCTAATGATAATAAATTTAAGTATTTTTGAAATGATAATTAATTTCAATAAGGGGGTGACTTAGAAGTTGTAACTCGAATATTTTAAATGTAAACAACCATTGTGTGGTAAATCATTTTAAAGGCCTTTAAAATAAGGAAGATAGCATCAATGAAAATGTTCTATGATGCTTGTATCCAAAATGGCGGCTGATTGAATTTTTATTTTTTACTTGTACTTGAATTAGAACATTTTTCTTGTTTTGAAAAGGTCTTCAAAATGATGTACCACACAATGGGTGTTTAAATTTGAAATATTTGAGTTACAACCCCTCATTTCTTTGAAAACTAAAACGTCAATCAGCCGCCATTTCGGATACAAGCTTCATAGAACTTATAAGCATCATCTACAACAGTCTCCAACTTATTGAAGGGTTCCCATACATATGACTCAAAGCAAAACAGTTTTAATCAGAATCTGCTTTTGATTTCAGACGTGGGCCAAGCCAGACCAACTCTACACGCGACTCTGATGCAGCGCATGACAGATGTGCTCTCGCGCATGCTCAATGACCCAGCTACCAGGGCGGCACTAAGTCATGGCGGTGAAGAGGACAATCCCCCTACTGGGTTGGTATTTTACAACACTTTTATCCGCCTCAAAACATCAGTCAATCTATTTTCATGCTTTAGTAAATGTATTTTTAATATCTATTCTATTTTCATTAGTTTCCATTTTTGTGTAAGTATTGGTCAATCTGTTTTTGAGAGAATATCGTCACCAGTCCATTCCGCTGCCATCCCCCCCACAGGTTCAGCCTAAAAAGGGATGCACTGTGGATATTTTATTTGTTATCTTAAAGTGCGTACAGACTTTCGCTCTGCTCCGCAACCGAACGTCACTCGAGCAGAGCGATTGATGATCGACCGGCAAGAGTGGAACGCGAGAAGAGCTAACATCTCCCGTAACGTTCATGATCGGTTCGAATGCTGAGCGGGAGCGGAGCGATGGCGGAGCGTGCGCGGAGCGGGTTGGAGGCGCGTTTATCTGTACGCTTAAGGCTGGCCCTAACCGTTGATCATGCATAATAAACAAGCATGCTACACAGTCGTCTTAGGGTACAACCACACTGAAAGCGGAGCGGAGCGGCGCTTGGCGTGGGCGTGGTCAAAGCGTTCATGATACACACAGGAAGCGTCTGAGCGTCAAGCGTCAAGGGCCTAGGAAATGGCGTTGTCTAGTTTGTACGGACATTACTTTGTGAGAATAATTACTTGAAGTATTGGATATTAGCTTAGCCTGCTAGGACAGAGTGGGTTAAAGAAATTAACTTTAATCGTCGACTATTTGTTGAACATCACCATCTGTATAATGTGTTAAAAAAGCATGATTCCCGATTTTTACGAGTAGCATGCGAATGTCAACTTCAACCTTTGATTATATTTTGACGAGAGAGTCACTAATTGGAGGAATCCAATATCTGCTGAAGAAAGACTTGTAATTAAAAATTAATTACAAAGTTTAAAAGTTTCTGTTTCTTCAATAGTTTTTTTTTTTAATAACTCAATATTATTTGTTACAAATGGTAATTGAGTGGAATACTTCTATTGATAATACAAGCCATCTAAATTCAAAAATTATTTTCATGTTTATTTTGGACTAAAATTTTATAAAAATTGCACACGTGAAATTCTAACCTTATCTTGGACTTTGACAACTATAAATTTGGAAGAAAAATAGCACAAGGACTACCTTATTATTTTATCTACCAATCATATCACATAAGTGTCATTTTTATTGTAAATAAATAAATAACACTAAGGTAACCATATTTCATAGAAATATGAAGATAGGATTAGAATAGCCTTACTTTTGATTCCAAAGTGCAATAGATGAATGTTCTCTATCGAATAATCAAATAATAAATAAATAATTTGGAAAATAAATTCATTCATTCATTCATTCAATACACATTACAGGGAATTTGGGCAACATTTAATTTAATATACTAGTGTTCTAGATGGTAGTAGAAAATGTGGTAGAACTAGTGCATTATTATGTACAAGAGTAGACCACTAGTATGCACATTAGTAGGGCACTTGCACTTTGACGCTCCGCTCGTAGACGCTCCAAAAAACAAACCAGCTTGTTCCAAAGTTTGATGCCACGCTCCGCTCCGCTCTGCGAGTAGACGCTTCCAGTGTGTTTTAGCTTATTACTTTACATGATATTGTTCACAACGCTCCTTGATGCCACGCCACGCTCCGCTATCAGTGTGGCTGTACCCTTACATTGTTGTGTCATCACATCACAGCAAAACGCTTCGAGCAACATTTTTTGAGGTTATCTCCAATTTTCGTTGTTTATTCTATCTTCGCTGCTCTATCTGAGGATACAATAATTCAAGTTACAGATGCAAAATTGTTTTGAAGAATCCTATAAAGAAATGTGATGAACTATCAGAATAGTTGACCGAAGCGAAGCTGAGGTCTTAGTTTCGACTCGATCGGATTTGTCTGTTTGTACCGCAGTTACAGTCGCAGTTATTGTCCGATTTGGATGAAATTTGGTATGCAAGCTCTTTGAAACAAGGCGCAGAAACGTATGTGTAACGATTTTTGATGAGACCTGGGTTTTTTGTAATATTTAAAAAACCGAAAACTAACCTCCATCCAGAAAGGATGTGTCTTTGAAGATACAGCAATTTATTTTCATACTTTTTCGCATCTTTTGTTACGAGCACATGGTGGTCGAGTCGGTTAGACCGTGGTTTCACACACTGTGGGACCCAGGTTCAAATCTCGTTCCTACCAATTTTTTTTTTTGCAGATAATACTAACATTGTTTTATCTTATTCTAATAATATAAATTGATTTATCAAATTCATTGGATAAATTAGTTAGAAAAAATTCTTTATTGTATTGGAGTCCAATACTAAAGTTGAAGAGAAAAATTTGTATGTAAAGGTATGAAGGTAATTTTTTTTTCCTACAGTTACGTTGAAAAGTGGCCATTGCTGCACTGATTACAGAACACAAAGAACACTTTTCCGCTCTAGTGCGGGAATAGTATATTTCGCACCTAGGGCCGAAAATGAGACTTTTCCGGCTCGAAATCGGGTTTCAAGTCCGAGGCCGTAGGCCGAGGACTAGAAAAGATTGAGAGCCGGAAAAACATTTTTGCCCATGGTGAGAACGTTATTTTTCGCTACACAGAAAAATAAACAATATAAATATGAGAATAATTGTTTATTAGGCACTTCCGAAAGCAAAACAGGAAGGTCATAGCTCTAGCAAATCTGAGGTAATCTGAATATCAGGAAATTGTCCAAGTATTTTTATTTTTAATTCTGATTTGTCTAAATAACCTAAAATATTATGTTCAATTATGTAAGAGGTTGAGTTATACTTTTTATCTTCCAAATGACAATAAGATGATATTATTATAAATGTTTTGATTCTCGAATAATAAACACAAATAATGAAAAGTTTTTAATCAGCTGTTTTAGCACACTTGAAATTTGGCCAATCTGAATGTCAATGTCAACAATGCTTGTTGTCGACTTCGGAAGTTTTAGGTTAGAAGTTCTATCCCACTCTGAAAATCGAATTTCAATAGTTTATAACATATATCTTATCTGTATTTTATTCATCCAAATAGAATGATATAGTATCTTATTGCAGAATACCTATTCAATTCTAGAAGCATAAACTGATTCCGTTTCATAAACCATTTTGTTAAAATCACATCAAATCAGAATCAGCTGACTTCAAGGTTATTTTACAGCCCTAGGGCCGTGAACTTTTACCGGCCTGGTCAGAAAACAATCTTTTCGGCCTCCATATGACGCATGAAAACCAGCTCATTACATCCAATCTTTTCTGCACTCCAGATTTGCAACATGGCAACGCAAAATACTTAGTAGGTTATATGGAGCAACAGTGCAGCAAAATCAAAATGAAGTTGGTAACAGTGACTGCTGTGGCTGCTATAGTGAGCAGAGGTGCAACGAAGCACAACGCGCTAATTATAAATATATATATTATAACCAAGGACAACATTTTTATTCAATTTGACAATAAATTAAGGTTTTTATCAATAATAAATCACACAGAAAAACATTTGATGCATTTCAGGCAATTTTACCCATAATTACCCACTTTTCATATTCAATGGTAACTGTAGGAAAAACTTAATGTGAAATACGTGCGCAAAGTTCCTCTGCTGCACTCAAGAAACCATTCCGCCCTCGCCTACGGCTCGGGCGTAAACGTTTCTTTCGGTGCAGCAAACTGTCACTTTGCGCACTAGTTGCACAAATAACTATTGTGTAGTTGAGAAGTTGATATTATGGTAATTTTTTACATTAAATTAAAAATACTAAGAAATCTTTAAAACCACATATTTATTGATACTTAGAAAGACCGGTTTCGGTAATTACACCATTGTCAATCTCTGATAAACTCTGATAAAGACCGAAACCGGTCTTTCTAAGTATCCATAAATCTGTGTCTTTTTACGATTTCTTAGTCTTTTCATTTGAAAGGTAAGTATTGATATAATGGTACCTCCTTGATAAGTCCGGTGTCCCTGGAAACAGTGTCTCTAGCACTTTCAATGGAGAAAATAATAGATGACATGGCTAAATCTTCACAATATACTGTACTTACTGTACTGGCCATTATTAGATTGAAAGATGTATTCATGAGCGAGGTCTACTGTTCGCAGAACTACTAGTATTCAATCAAAACTTCTTCAATTTCCTAATTTAGTTTCAAATTGTCCAAATATAATACATAGGTTATGTTAATTGTTGAATTTAACTGATAACTGTGTTTTGTTTTACTCAAATTGAAAATGTTTTCTCTGTTTTTGAACTATTCAATTTTAAATTTATTTATTTCACACACAATAGTTGATTGGAAAACATTGTTTGGTTTTTCAGGCCGTCAGAGGTTGACGTGGGGGCGGGAGGAGAGGAACTGGTTCTGCCCTTTGTGCATAGTGGGGAGAGACTGGAAGAAAACCCTCTCAATATGCTCATCACTCCTGATCGCTCGCCCGTTCATGTCAGTTATTTATTTATTCATACATTGAAACATACAATATCATTCTCAACTATGAATGATTGGGAAAGGAATAACAGGCTTAGAGTAAACGTCCACTGGAACCGTATTCAACCGATCCGTTCGGCCAAACAAGACTGTGAAACAACTTTAGGTTAGGAACACTTTGTTGTCTCAGCTCGGCTAGTTAGTTCGGCCGGATAGAGCCGGAAAATCCTATTCAATTCGGATCAAAAAATTGATCGGCCGGAGACGGCCGTGCTCGGCCGTATGAACCTGTTGCAATGGACGAGCATCGATTCCTTTCCTTGGGGGATCGTTCAGACGAGTTCGGTAGTTTTTGGCCGTTGCTAGTTCGGACGAAAACGGTTCTAGTGGACGGCCAACCTTAAAGCCAAAAACTGTTCCTTTCCCAAATTTAGATTGAAATTGTCCAAAAATTGGTTATGTTACACCTCATGATTTTTGTCCAATTTGAATCCAAAATATTCATAAACTAGGAATTTAGAATTTATCTCGTCTTGTAATTTCGAATTGTGTAGATCTGAAGATTCAAGCCGTGTCCACACTGAACAAATGTTCGACATACATGTTCGGCAAACATGTTTGTTGAGGAGCTCAGGGACAAACATTTTAAAAAGTTGGACAATCATTGTTTGTCAAACAAAAAATTACTGTTTTTCCAAACATTTTCAGTGTTGACAGCTGCAAAACTAAAACCTGTTCTCCTTACTTACAAGTATTTTGTTTGGTGACTTGTCCACACTGACACGGGCAAACATTGTTTGTAATAAAACTTGCCCAAACTGTTTCAACAAACATGTTTGTCGAACATTTGTTCAGTGTGGACACGGCTTAAGTGAGTGGTATTGAGTAGGCTATATTTGTGAGTAGTGAGTACAGTCTGGGTCCTGTAGCTTTGCCTATCGGCGGAGGGCCACTAGAATACAATACTACCCGTTCAAAAACATCGATCATCTTTGAAAATGTATCTTTCCATAAGCTACAGATGCTCTTTTGTATATTGTCAAAAGCAACGTGTTGCATCTGAAAAGACACACAAGGAGCTTTAATGTATCTTTCCATAAGCAACAGATGCTCTTTTGTATCTTCTCAAAAGCAACGTGTTGCATCCGGAGAGATATGCAAGGAGCTTTAATCTACCTTTCCTTAGGCAACATATTCTCAACATAGCGCTATCTGCTTCGTCGAATAGACAAGGATAGCGACACCAATCTCAATCATTATAATGCTACTAGCCGTCAGGCTCGCCCCCTGGACCCCCGACTGGATTGTCCAAGATGAGATCAGGGGGCACGCTTCGCTCGCCTGCATTTTTCATTTGAGCATGCCTCGTTCCATCAGAAAATCAAAGCACTGAGAGAGCGCAGAAAAGCTGAGAAAACGTTGAAAAAACGCTGATTTTGGGCGTATCTTTGGCGTTATGTCAAATTCCTTGTAACACAACATTATTACACCCCAGCTGAGCTTCTGTAGTAAATTTGAACATTTTCTGTTAATTTGTTCTCAATAAAGCTGAGAAAGCGCAAAAAACGCTGGAGAAACGCAGATTTTGGGCGTATCTTTGGCGTTATTTCAAATTCCTTCTAACACAACATTATTACACCCTAGCTTAGCTTCTGTACTAAATTTGAACAATTTCTGTTCATTTGTTCTCGATAAAGCTGAGAAAATACTAAAAACGCTGGAAAAACGCAGATTTTGGTCGTATCTTTGGAAATTTTTCCAAATCCGTTCTTAGTGCGCCTCTAAAGGGCCAACTGAACATACCTACCAAATTTGAACGTTTTTGGCCCGGTAGATTTTTAGTTCTGCGAGAGAGTGAGTCAGTCAGTGAGTGAGTGCCATTCCGCTCGTATATGTGAGGATTATAATAGATTATAATATTGACCTCACTATAGTTTAGCTATCATATACTTGTAGTTTTCATTTATATTCCAAATAAATTAATGAATGGAAGTATAAAATTGAATGAATTAACCAATGAATACTCATTGGTACAAAATGAAGAAAACTTTGACTTCTTCATGAAAAATGAACACTCAAGTCACCCTATTAAAATACTTCATGTCATATTATTTATTAATTAAATATTATTAATATTTCGGCCTCAACGTCCATTATACTATATCTATTATTATTATAGACTAGCAGGAAACCCGTGCTCCACAAGGTTCAAATTGAAAACTTGACAATCTGAAATCTTGGAGAACTGGAAATAGGCCTATAACCATCCTCGGTAAATCTATATGCAAAATTTCAAGTTGATCAGTTGGGTAGCTCAGACGTGGATGATGCGTCATTTGTGAATTTCCTATCCCGTGCGTGTGTATAAGCCAATTCTTTCCTTGAATTATACTTTACAGGGTGTCTGATAAGTCACTCCCTATTTTTATACAGCTATAATTTATTTATATTTATGAACCAATTGTGCTAGAACTACATTTTGTTAGATAGAGCTCTCCTTGAAATTGTGTGCTCATCCGTTGTGTGCGTGCCGAGCATAGCAGGCGTAAAACCGTGCTTTAAAGGTACACATAACAGCGGCTATTATTGTGTTTATATAAGAAGTTTAAACATCAACTTTATTCATCAAGAACAGCGCTACAAGTTGATATAAATTTGAAGTCTATAGAACGAACATTAAATGTGAAAAAGGAGTTTAAAATGCATAAAAAATTTTTTTTCAGATTTTCAAAAACAAAGTTGACGTGATTTTTGCTTTATTAAAGAGGAGACTTGCATATTTTTCTCAAATTTTTCTGATCAGTAGTTTTTGTAGGGCATGTGTACCATCTGCCTCCAAAAAGTGACTTTTGAAGCCCTATTGTTAGCTAACAGAAGCTGATAAAAATATTCTAATTGCATAGATTATGTCCTAAGAACCTGTCCAATAGATTAGAAGAAGAAAAAAAAATAAAAAAAAATATTTAATGCACAACCTTAACAACACCAATTTTCATTTGTTTAAGTTTATAAATGCCCCCTCTCTTGACTGTGGAAGAAAGAGCCAAAATAGCAGCTCGTTATGAGGTCTGGGGATCTGTGGTACGAGTGTTGGTGGTGAAGGATGAACGAGGGATCCATGCAACATTGGAAGCAAAAACACTGAGATCTTTCTTAAGAATCGTTGCAACAGAGTAACGTGAAAGACCACTTTCACGAGATCCTGGACGCAGTGATTTTTTAGGGCTCCTCATGAACATTTCGAAAACTCTGTCAACATTCTCTGCTGTCCTTGACGTTGATGTCTTCCTGATCGTCTTGCATCTGCGACAGTCCATGTTGTTAGTAATTTGGAATGGAAATTTTTAACAGTTTTTGCATCCAGTTTTGCATGGATCCCTCGTTCAGCCCTCCACCACCTTTGTACTCGCACCACAGATCCCCAGACCTCATAACGAGATGCTATTTCGTCTCGTTCTTCCACAGTCAAGAGAGGGGGGAATTTTTAAACTTGAACAAATTAAAATTGGTGTTGTTAAACACAACCTCAAGGAGTGCCCTATCTAACAAATGTAGTTCTAACAAAATTGGTTCATAAAAAAAGAAAAGGGAGTGACTTATCAGACACTCTGTAGATTATGAAACAATATAACACTTTCTAATTAATTACCGATGTTTTCAGGCTTCAGAAAGCGCCACGGACATGGTGTGGACTGACGATGTGAATACTAGTCAACAATCAGCTGTTCCCTCCACCTCCTCCTCATCCCCCTCCACCTCCTCCTCAGCCTCTACCTCCCCTCCCTCCCAGAAGCAGCCGCCGCCAAGGAAGTACTCCCTCCCTTCCTTCAAGACCATCTACTCGGTCTACACCAATACAGCTGATCCTCTTCCCCCCTCCGCTATGGAAAGGGGTGTTGTCAATACGAGCGCTGTTGCCACGTCTGGCGGGTGCTGCAGGTATGCAACTATTCATTCATTCATGTACTAGTAGGTAACCCGTGCTCCGCAAGGATCTAATTAAAACTGAGAACTTGGCCAACTGAATGCTATCAAAATCACTTCATTTATATGGGCTACTTTATTCAAATTAATAAAAACAATATAAAACTTGTAGTACCCTTTTTCATTTAAAACATTTCAACGACTAGTTTCGAAAGAAAATTCAACTTGAAAATGGCCAAAGTAGGTCGGAACTAGTCGTTGAAATGTTTTAAATAAAATGGGGTACTACAAGTTTTATATTGTTTCTATTAATTTGAATGCTATTAATATGCCGACACCAAATATGTGTAAGGGCTACAAGAAATAAACTACTCGATGCAAATGATAACAAAAATGAAAGAACGAATAACTTACACTTTTAGGGCCGGTTTCCGAGCTCGGCATTTAAGTAAGTTCTAGACTTTTAACAGCTGGAGACAGAAAATTGGCTTTCCAAAACGGGGTGTAGTCTCAGTAAGTAGTTGCAGCAAGATAAATCTTTATTTTCTCATTTCTATAATTGGAAACGTTTTTCCTTGACGAAATGAAACATCCTAAATAAATCTTTATTTTCTCATTTCTATAATTGGAAACGTTTTTCCTTGACGAAATGAAACATCCTAAATAATTCAAAATAGCTGAACCTTTACACTATTTTCTCTTTAATTTATTTTGTGTTCAATTTTATAGTTTTTCGAAATTTAATTTGAACGTGACTTTCACTATGACTACGTCTACCCCGTTTTGGAAAGCCAATTTTCTGTCTCCAGCTGTTTAAAGTCTAGAACTTGGCTAAATCCCGAGCTCGGAAAGCGGCCCTTAATTATGCTATAGGCATTAGGCTATTTCGAATGAAAAATATATTTGAAAATCAATTAAGCTAACCAAAAAACTAGCTTTCAAGATATATGATTTTTCAAATAAAACTATAAAACGCTACTCGCTTGGCTAAGAAATTTCAACTTTTGTGGTCGGATATAATCGAATGGTTCATGAAAATCACCTACTTTTCGAGATGCTTCTCAGCTTGGCTCCACTGATAGTTCACGCAATTTTAAAATTAATATATAAAAAAATTAAACTATCTGAACTAATGTGAACTGAATAACAACAAGACTTAACCTATTTCGGACTATGTGTAACCTTAACTAAATTTGGGAGAGGAATAGCACTAGGATACCTTATTTTTTCTCTCCCTATTATTTCAATGATGTACTTATTTTATGAATCAATAAAGCATAATGAGTCGGCTCAAACCTGTCTTCACTAATACTACACCCTTTTTTTAAACTGCCCCAACTGTGACAGAAAAAGCTGTATTATGAGAAAAGACAAGCCTATCCTCACCACCAGTTCAGACGGACTTCACTATGAGTCCTATCAAACGAGCTCTCTCAAAGAATATAATTTTTTGGGGTATAAATAAACTATCAGTCAATGGTAAACATGAAAGTCGCCTCGAGTATACGTTAATATTTTCTATCTATCGCCCGAGCGCACTTTTGTTATTAAAAAGAAAAAGATGTTTAAAGTTTTTATTAAAAACAAACAAATAAACAACCTTCCTGTCAATAACAAGTGAAATACTGTTCATTGAATTATTATTTGAAACTCCAAGATCCTGATCAATATGAGATAAAATATACAGAAAGAGTCATATGTATGGGAACCCTTCAATAAGTTGGAGACTGTTGTAGATATAATACTGTAACTTTTTCAATATAAGTTATTGGTCAAATACTCTATCTTTTGACTTACAACAGTATTTCAACCCCTCATAAGGGGGTGACTTAGGGGGTTGTGATCAAATATTTTAAATGTAAACACCCATTGTGTGTTACATCATTTTAGTTTTTACATGAAACTTCAATCAGCCGCCATTTTGGATACAGATATCATAGAACATTTTTATTGATGCTATCTTTCTTGTTTTGAGAAGGCCTTTGGTACCACACAATGGGTGTTACATTAAAAATATTTGAGATACAACCCCTGATTTCTTTAAAAACTAAAACATCAATCAGCTGCCATTTTGGATACATCTATCATAGAAATTTTTATTAATGCCATCTTTCTTGTTTTAAAAAGGCCTTTAAAATGATGAATCGCACAATGGGTGTTTACATTTGGAATATTCGAGTAACAACCCCTAAGTCACCCCACTTATGAGGAGTTAAAATTCAGTTGTACGTCAAAAGGAAGAGTATTCGACCAATAACTTATCCTGAAAGTTACAGTATTATATCTACAACAGTCTTTAACTTATTGAGGAGTTCCCATACAAACATATGACTCACTCTTAATTCCTTAATTCCTCCTTCTACATCCATGACCAGGGAACTGGGTAGATGGCGTCGAATGGTAAGATGACAGGTCAAACTATATTGTCCTTGTGAGCATTAAAATACTCATTGACTGAGTAGAATGGGTTCCTCTTCAGCCAGATCTCAACTCGGTTTTTAAAAGCAATACCCTGCAGTTTCTTCACACCAACAGGCAGGTCATTGTATAGGCGCAGTGCAAATATGGGGAGGAGTCTTTTTCTCTGTTGGTTCTGCAGCGCGGTATGTCAATGTCAAGTCTCCTCCTTGTAGCGTGCACATGACGATCAGCCCTCAGCACATGACTGCCCTCGGTGTCCCTAACATGCAGCAGACTCAACAGTATGAACTGGTTGAAGACCGTAAGGATGCCCAGGTCAATGAAGATAGGCCTACAGTGCTCACGATGCCCTGCTGAGGTGATCACTCGAAGTGCCTTCTTCTGGAGCATCAGCACACTCTTGCAGCCCGCTGCATGCCCCCACAGCAGGAGTCCATACAGCAGATGGGAATGGAAAAGGGCAAAGTATACCATCACCATATCTTTCCTGCTGAGAAGGGCTCTGAGTCTACGCAGCAAGTAGATTACTCGTGCCAGCCTGGTGCAAACTCCATCAATATGGCCTGCCCATGTCAATTTTGAGTCAATGACAAATCCCAGGAGTTTCACCACTGATTTATGGGCAGAGTCTGTTTCTCTCAAACCACTGCTTGGCATCATCAAAAACTCGCTGAGCCTGCAAGCCAGCTTGCTCAACCGTCCGCCCCCTAGAGTAAATTGTGGTGTCATCCGCAAACATCAGCACCGGTCCAAGAAGCCCAAGATCATTGATCATAACCAGGAAGAGTAGTGGGCCCATCACCGATCCCTGTGGCACACCATGATCCACCTGCATAGGCTGTGAGAGAGCACCTCCAATGGATATGATCTGCTTCCTTCCAGTCAAGTAGGATCTGAGGGTCACAAGCACCTCACCACCCAGTCCATACCCAGCAAGCTTCTCAAGAAGAATTCCATGAGGCACAATCTGAGGCACTCTGTATCCATATGACCAGGTGACAAAATCTTGAAGAATTTGAAATAGGTCTATAACCATCCTCGGTAAATTCGTCTATTTCCCATTCCGTACATGTTTAAGCCATTTCATTCTTCTATATATTATATAATAAAGATAATTACAGAAGAAGAAAGATTATATAGATAGAAGAATAATAAGAAGATGAAAGATAAAACCGTTCAATACACTATTCTATAGTCAGGTCCACGTTAAAATGGCAGTGTTTGATTGGCAATGGTATTGCTATCTTTGTCTATCATTCTTCAAAGCGGATAGCGCTATCTCTTTCTCGCTTTGTTCTGTTGCCAGATCGTCTTTTAACAATGTAGAATTAATTATTAGCAAAATATTTCTTCCTAATTATGAAAATTCATTATGAATTTATTGAAAAATATAACTTCACGCTTGATAAAATACAATTGGTTATTTTAAACGTGAATAAACAATTAATATTACATCAATAAACCTGTATTAGCTACCGTCTATTTGACAATTGGCAAGACAGAGGATCGGCAACGTTGTTCTCCTATCTTTCTCCACTGCCATTATAACGTGAACCTCACTATATCTATGACTACTCTCAATCAAAGCTAGCTTGATATAACAAACTGGAATCATGACAAATTGAAAACTGGACGTAATGGAATATTGAAGAATTGAAAATAGGCATATAACCGTCCTCGGTAAATAAGGAATCTATATGGAAAATTTCAAATTAATCAGTTAAGTAGTTCAGACGTGATGATGCGTCAATAGTTATTTGTGCAACTAGTGCGCAAAGTGACAGTTTGCTGCACCGAAAGAAACGTTTACGCCCGAGCCGTAGGCGAGGGCGGAATGGCTTCTTGAATGCAGCAGAGGAACTTTGCTCACGTATTTTTTCATTAAACTTTTCCTACAGTTACCATTGAATATGAGAAGTGGTTGATTAAATGATTATGGGTAAAATGATGGCTGAAATCCATCTAATGTTTGTGTGTGTGATGCTGTTATTAATAACAACTATAATCATTAAAAATTAATAATAATGTGGAACGAATGTCAGCTGATAGGCTTCCTCAAAGAATTTTCAAGTATAAACCGGTAGGCAAAAGAGACATAGGCAGGCCACGAAAAAGATGGCAATGTTCATTATATTTATTATAAAATGAAAACAGTAGATTGTAGTGATGCTTATGATGATATTACATTAGATTATATTGGTGTTATTAATTTATAGATATTTTATTTATTATTATTTTTTTTATTCTAATTACAAGCTGAATGTGAGTCTGAACAGGCAATAGCCTAATCCCTGATTGAAAGAAGAAGAAGAAGAATTAATAATCCAATTGAAGTTGAAAATTCTCAGCCAAAGTTCTCATTTTTATTCATTCAAGAATCAGAAAAAAACAGATAGAACAAAAAATTCGCCACCAGTTGATTGGCTGAACCGAGCTGCAAGATGGCTGAACCGACAAGCGCGCGACCTAGCGGGAAGAATCGTACCTAAGTTTGTTTCATCCAGCTAAAAACTACAGAAACAGGATTCAGAAATTTAGACTTTTGCTCAAATTACCGAGAAAAATGCTCAAAGTAAACTGAAAAATATTTATAAAAATAACATAGACAACAGAGAATATTTATTGTAGTATTCTTATGTTTTTTATTTATATGGATATCGAACGGTAATCATTTAACCTCAAAATTCGAATTTTATAATGTATATTGCTAATTTTCTCATGCTTGCAGTTGAATAATATAATTATTATTGATAATTATTATCAATAGAAAAGAACTATTATTTATTATTAAATGATGAGATTTCGTAAACAATGATTATTTAATTATGATTTAGATGAACATTATTCTTGTTTTGGATTTCTAGATTGGGATTTTATCATAAATGTAGGGTAGCCATTGAAATGATTCCTATCTAAATCTAACCACAGTCATTGTTACCAACGTAATTTTTGTTTTCGTGCACTAATCCTCTATATAACCCCTAAACTATTTTGTGTTGCCATGTTGCAAATCTGGAGTGCAGAAAAATTTTTTCCCGCACTAGAGCGGGAAAGTGATTCTTTGCGTTCTGTAATCAGTGCAGGAATGGCCACTTTTCAAGGTAACTGTAGGAAAACATAATTTTCCTATCCCGTACGTGTATAAGCCAGTTCTTTCCTTCATTATAGTATAGATAATTCAATTTACAGATTCGTTACTGCCGACACCTCATCTGCAGTTCCTATGATAAATGTGGATGAACCTTCCACTTCCTCTGCCTCCTCTTTGTCTCCAATCAATTTCTCATTTGTTTCAATCATTATGGGGAATATCATGGACATATTACACATCAATATCAGTTTTTAAACATTCTGGGAACATGAAACGTGGTCAATTGTCCGATTAAAAATTTACCCGGTAAAAAGTTTCGCGTCTAATGTGAACAATTTTGACACAATCATTATCTACCAGAAACTAGTTCCAGTAACAAATTCCTGCCCCACAGTCGAAGCCTGGTAAATTATGACAGTTCACATTAAAGAGCTCTCATTGGTCGATTAAATTGTAGTCTGCTTGCTTCTCTGCGCGCGCAGGCTAAACAAGCTATCTTCTGCTTTCCCCACATTTTAGAACCATTCTATTGTTTATTGAACTACTAGTATTTTTGTGAACTATAGACCTCACACAGTTAAAAACCACAGCCTCCACTAATACTGTCCATCAGAGTGAATTATGTCCTGTCCTGACGTGTCGGCGAGATATCAGTGTGTAAACAACTAATGGCTGTTTGGTTGGTTGTATGGACAATAATTATTAATATTGATTATTTAAATTATTAGCATTACAATGCTAATATCTTGTTGTAATCAACAACTATGCTATCATCAAAAGCTTATCGAGTTGAAAGCAGAGAAAAGTCGGGAGAATAATAATAAGCTACTCCGAGTTATCAATATTGCATGCCTCATTGCTTGCAATTAATATTCCACACAACATCTGACGTTTTACTAAGTTACATTGAGATATTAATTGCATGCAATTAATAATCCACTCGACAGCTGATTCATGATGAATAATATTCTAAAGTATGATTTTTACGGTAATATTGGGATTCGAAGGAGACTCCTTTTTCTTTTGTATTATCCTTAAAATGCAAAATTTCAAAAAAGCTTATGTAAACATCGACGCGAAATTCAAAAAATACCTGTCGAATTTCATAAAAATCTATTGCTGCGGTTCGCTGTAAATGCGGAACATAAAGAGAAATGCAAAACCGTCGACTTGAATCTTAGACCTCACTTCGCTCGGTCAATTATGGAAAATCTACCTGTCCTGACAACATATTGATAAAAACAATAATAATAATAAAAATTTTTTTCCATTTAAAACATAGCAAACCTAGAACATATAAAGTATTTGCTTTCTCCACATTTTAGAACC
Organism: Nilaparvata lugens; assembly: GCF_014356525.2. NCBI lineage: Eukaryota > Metazoa > Arthropoda > Insecta > Hemiptera > Delphacidae > Nilaparvata > Nilaparvata lugens. Next base: position 94,480,976 of record NC_052505.1, read on the forward strand.
ATTCTATTGTATATTGAACTATTATGAAAAATCAACCTGTCCTGACAGCATAGTGGTAATAATAATAAAAAATATCCATTTACAACATAGCCAACCTAGAACATAAAAGTATTCATTGCTCTGTTACAGCCAACATTGCACCAGCACCAGCTACTTGATTTGAATCTGTACTATTGCTTTAAATCATAGAATTAATTCAATAATTGAAATAATTTACCACTTTTTCGTGTTCCCAGACCGTGTCCAATATTAATAATTTTTTTAATTCAAATTACAGTGTTGCCGCCTTGACCATTAACTGCTCATCAGCTGTTCCTGTAATAAAGTGGACGAACCTTCCACTTCTTCTCAAATCAATTTTTTTCATTCATTATGGAGAATATAAAAAACATATCACAATTATATTTTTTTTTCTATTTTTAGTAATTATTTTTTCAATTCAAATTACAGTGAGTAATTAATATTAAACGAAAATCCAAATTAAATGCTGTAAATCACCCCGAAGACTTCTGCTACTGCAAATATTGGCAACAGGGTTAACAGCTATAGTGAGATCCACGTTATGATGACAATGTTTAGCAATGGTATTGATATCTTTGTCTATCATTTAACAAAGCGGATAGCGCTATCCCTTTTTCGAATTGCTCTGTTGCCAGATCGTCTTTTAACAATGTAGAATTAATAACTAATTAACAAATATTTAAACTTAATCATATTAACTCATTATGAAATTATCGATAAATATAATTCCTTGCTTAATAAAATATATTGATTTTTCAAACGAATAATATTACATCGATAATCCTGTATGAGCTACCGTCTACAGTAGGCATTGACAAGACAGAGGTTCGGCAACATTGTTCTGCTATATTTCTTCACTGCCATTATATCGTGGACCTCACTATAGATGGAAATTCCATGACAGCTGCTATCCGAAAACTATTCCCAGTAAAAGAAGTCTTCGGGGTGATTTACAGCATTCAATTTAGATTCTCGTTTAATAATAATTATTATTCATTGATTAGCATTTGAAATAATGCAATTTCTCATTAATTTTCATCAAATTACAGTGTTGCCGCGTCGACCGCCACCTCATCTGAAGTTCCTGGCATAAATGTGGATGAACCCTCCACTTCTTCGGCCTGCTCCTCCACTGTTCCTCCTTTTGTTCCTCCTCCTTCCTCTTCTGCTCCTCCTCCTTCTTCTGCTCCTCCTCCTTCTTCTGCTCCTCCTCCTCCTTCTTCTTCGTCTGATTCTGCTTCTGAGCCAATGGCAGCAGGCGGTAGTGGAAGTGGGAGCTCTCCCACCGATCAGGAGAATGTTTCAAATCTTAAAGATCAGCTGTATACTATGCGTCACGGATTCATTGAGAAGTATGAAATGCTTTCGAACAGTGTGTTTTGGTCTTATTTACTTGTTGATTGACTGCTTTATTGATGCCGATTACAATACAATATACTGGCTTATACACTTAGCTGAGTTTCACCAAATACACATTAACGCATCGCTTAGTAATCTCCAGTTAACACTAACTGATAACTCCAACGATAGATTAAGGGTGAGTTTCACCAAATTCACGTTAACGTTTCGCTTAGTAATCTCCAGTTAACAGTAACTAATGACTTAACAGTAAAGAACAGATCAGTTAACAGTAACTGATGACTTCAACGATAGATTAACGGAGAGTTTTACCAAATACACGTTAACGCTTCGCTTAGTAATCTCCAATTAACACTAACTGATGACTTCAACCATAGATTAAGGGAGAGTTTTATCAAATACACGTTAACGCTTCGCTTAGTAATCTCCAGTTAACACTAACTGATGACTTTAACGGTAGATTAAGGTGAGTTTTACCAAATTCACGTTAACGCTTCGCTCAGTAATCTCCAGTTAACACTAACTGATGACTTCAACGATAGATTAACGGAGAGTTTTACCAAATACACGTTAACGCTTCGCTTAGTAATCTCCAGTTACCACTAACTGATGACTTCAACGATAGATTAACGGAGATTTTTACCAAATACACGTTAAAGCTTCGCTTAGTAATCTCCAGTTAACACTAACTGATGACTTTAACGATAGATTAAGGCTGAGTTTTACCAAATTCACGTTAACGTTTCGCTTAGTAATCTCCAGTTAACACTAACTGATGACTTCAACAATAGATTAAGAGTGAGTTCCACCAAATTCACGTTAACGTTTCGCTTATTAATCACCAGTTAACACTAACTGATGACTTCAACGATAGATTAATGTGAGTTTTACCAAATTCACGTTAACGTTTCGCTTAGTAATCTCCAGTTAACACTAACTGATGACTTCAACGATAGATTAACGGAGAGTTTTACCAAATACACGTTAACGCTTCGCTTAGTAATCTCCAGTTAACAGTAACTGATGACTTTAACGATAGATTAACGGAGAGTTTTACCAAATACACGTTAACTCTTCGCTTAGTAATCTCCAGTTAACAGTAACTGATGACTTTAACGATAGATTAACGGAGAGTTTTACCAAATACACGTTAACGCTTCGCTTAGTAATCTCCAGATAACACTAACTGATGACTTTAACGATAGATAACGGAGAGTTTTACCAAATACACGTTAACGCTTCGCTTAGTAATCTCCAGTTAACACTAACTGATGACTTTAACGATAGATTAAGGGAGAGTTTTACCAATACACGTTAACGCTTCGCTTAGTAATCTCCAGTTAACACTAACTGATGGCTTAACGACATTTAATTTCACTAACGAAAACTAATGCCACGTTACTAAACGAGAGATAAGAGTAGATCAGGGTGGCATGACACTTGTTTCACGTTGTAAGCATGTAAAACCTAATCTAGAAAATCAAACTAGATTCCTTAACCACCCACTCGTTTTGTTTACTAGTAATTGAGTAGATATTAGCCTACAAATTTTAGTAATTGATAATATTTGTAGTGCAGATTTTTAGTTGTATAATTTAGTAAATTCAAATTTGGCTATAGTGTTTTAATAATTTTTCTATATATTTTTTTGTAAATGATAGTTTTAGTTAGGCCTAATCAAATTTCAAAAGCTAAAGGATGTCTTCAAGCCATTGGGTTGCCTAAAGCTAACAAGAAAAAAGGACCCAACATTCACGAATAGTAAGAAAACGCATTCTCAGTCTTATTGAGAATTAATATAATAAAAAACTGTTTAATGTTAAAAGCTGGAAATAAATAATTATTGAAATAACCATTGATTATTAATAATTATTGATTAATTAATAAATAAAATAATAATTAATAATTATTGATTAATAATATAACCTTAACAAATTACTTTCAACATGACAGTAAACAGAACGCCGCCATTCTTTTCTTAACGACAGATTATAGATGTTAACTGACCAATGATGGCAGGAGTCATGACAAACGCCAGAAATCGGTTCACTCAGTGTATCGAGAATGGGGGACGTAATCCCGCTGATTTGATATTGAAACAAAACTTTATATTTGTGTCTTCATTACAAAAAATAAATACAAACTTTCTGATTCATACGAAGTGTTTTATTCACTTGAAAAAAAAGAAGTTTCGCTGCCGCACTCTGTACTTGGATCTATCACATCAACACCTTATCGAGGAGGATCTTTGCCACAATGCATCAGTTCAAGAGGTTGAGGAAGTTTTTTCCAACCAACCTTCGTGTAACGCTTGTTCGAATTCTTGTCCTGGCCATTGTGGACTATGGCAGCATGGTGTACAATGACATGACTGGGGAGCTTAATATGAAATTGCAGCGTGCATTGAACTATGCAGTTAGGTTCATATATGATGCAAGAAGGGATGACCATATCCACCTTTCTATAGGAGACTGCAATGGCTGAAACTGAAGGACCGGAGACAATACTTCATATTATGTCTTGTATATCACCTAGTTGTCGATGGCAAGGGCCCGCTGTATCTGAAGGAGAGATTCACCCCTCTTGCGCACATCCACCACAGAAACACACGGCAGCACCAGTATTTCCTACAAATTCCACTCCACCGCACAGTTATGTACAACTCCTCTTTTACTGTAGTAGCGCCCCGACTGTGGAACAATCTATCACCTGAGTTGATTTTCTCACCAAGCTTCTATTTGTTCAAATCGAGGCTTCTGTCATCAATAATAAATGATACATTAGCATAAGGTTATTATGATTGGCAGGGTTTGGTGCATTCTGCATTCACGCTCTCATTTCATTGCCCCTATTTCATGCACAGTTTCATTATTACTTCTCTTTTTTTATTAAAAGTCTGATCACACTGTTTTGTGATAGGACCACCTTCATAGTTTATCTATCACCTATTTCATCTTCCCTCTATTGTATTTTATTATGAACTTCAATCTTTCATGGTATACTTTCTTGATAAGCTTCACTCCACATGGATGCAAATAACAACTTTAGTTTGCTAATGTGATAATACTTTAGTTGGTGTTGATGGCTCAATATGTAAAATATTATTTTCTTCAATATTTGTAATTGATTAATACTGATGCGGAACTGAAAATAATTATTTATTTCTTAAGTTTTATTAAATTTTATAATGCCAATTTTTGTAAATGTTACCATAGGCAACAGCCTAGTAACAATTGTCAATAAATATCTCATCTTATCTTACTTGTCTGTTTAGACAAAGCAGATAGCTCTCTCCTTTTCCAACTACGGACTCAACTGAAATTCCAATAATAAAGTTGAATTATTACCGATACAACTGAATTGATTTGTTAACCTTTATAACAAACTAATGCTTATCAGATATTAATGATCAATATTTATTTATTCATTCAATTATACACATTTATTCATTGAAATTTTCTCAAAAATATAATGCTCATTGAAGTTTCTCCAAATAAATTAACACTATTCATCTATTGCTCAATAATTATACACAATTATCCATTAAAATATTCTCAAATAAGTAATGTTCATCGAAGTTTCTCTAAATAATCTGATATTAATTATCAACATTCATTCATTGATCCATGATTATACACAATATTAACAATATAATGTTCATTAGAGGTTCTCTAAATAATCAATGTATTGGATTTCATTGGATTGTATTGGATTATCAACATTCATTCATTGATCCATGATTATTCACAATTATCAATATGATGTTCATCAAAGGTTCTCTGAATAATCAATGTATTGGATTTCATTAGATTGTATTGAATTATCAACATTCATTCATTGATCCATGAATATACACAATTATCAATCTAATGTTCATTAAAGGTTCTCTAAATAATCAATGTACTGGATTTCAGACATGGTACAGAGCCAATGGTGAACCTGCATTACTCAGAGAAGGGCTCGACAACATCCAGGATCACAATGTGCGTGGCTGATGAAGTCAACAGGGAAGTGGCATCTACATCCACCTCTGCCTCCACATCCACCTCTGCCTCCACATCCACCTCTGCCTCCACAACCACCTCTGCCTCCACATCCACCTCTGCCTCCACATCCACCTCCACATCTTCATCTAATCCTCCTAGTCAAGGTTTGTCAAATGGTTTCTGAATAATAAATTCTTGCTATACTCATTCAATTTATTCTTAGTATATACAGGATGTCCTACGAAAGGTGTAGTCCAGTCAAATGGTCGTTTTTCAGGAAACAGCCCCGAAAGAATTTTTCTCGACGGTTCTATTGAGGGGCGCTGAATTTGAATCCGACATTTACTGACACGCCAGAGGGCGCTTCACACCCAAAAACCCCAAAAATTTCGAACTTTTTTCGAATTTCTCATTCAATCTCGAATACCTTGAGTTTCTCAAGAAAAATCATTCTCGACAAAATTGAAGAAAATAGAATTTCCAATAAATTGACAAGATGCATTGGGACAAGAGGCTAACCTCAAAAACAGTTGAAAGTTCCTAATCAATTTAAACTAAAAACCAACAATTCAGCTCCTAGTTGGAATCTAAATACTATTATTCTGTCTGTGTTATTTTACTATTCAAAGCCAAGCAATGTCCCTTGGAAAATATTACAAATAACACATCATGTTGTTTTCTCTATAATGATAACAGCAGATGAATTTGAAAATTGGTGAACTGGAACTCCACAAAATGGCGATTTTGCAATGCATCACGGGATTGTGTCATGACCTGTATTTATAGACATTGATTCAATATATTTATACTATATAGGGTGTCCCACGAAAGGTGTAACAGCTGAAGACCAGATTCCACATGAAATTTGCAACAAAAAATGGATCAATTTAATAAAAACTATAGTGAGGTCAACGTTATAATTGCAGTGAAGAAAGATAGGAGAACAACCTTGCCGTTCCTCAGTCTTGTCAATGACTTCTATAGATGGTAGCTGATACAGGTTTATTGATGTAATATTAACTATTCGTTCTCGTTTGAAATAATAAATTATATATTTAATAAATTAAGCAAGAAATTATATATTTCAATAATTTCATAGTGAATTTTCATAACCAAGATTAATTTTTTTATTAATTATATTTCTACAGTGTTAAGAAGCGATCTGGCAACAGAGCAAAGCAAGATAGAAAGAGCGCCATCAGCTTTGTCGAATGATAGAAAGGAATAGCAATACAATTGCTAGTCAAACACTGTCATTATAACGTGGACCTCACTATAGGCTTGTCGACTATTGTCTATTACCACTGTTTTGCAGTGGTTAAAGTGTAAAAACGGCTCAGTATGAGAGAATATCGGCTTGAGTTAACAGTGAAATTTGCTACATAAACGTCCTATACCATGGGATATCTTCTTATGCTATCTTTTCTCTATGATTGAAGCTATCGGTTCAATGGTCTCTTAAGCTGCGTTTATACCAAAGTTATCAACAAAATGTTTATTTTTCTGTCCTTATAGATTCTATTAGATTGAACTGAACTTGACAAACACATATGTTCATCATGTGTATGATAAGTTATGTTCAATCTAATAGAATCTATAAGGACGGAGAAATAAACATTTTGTTGATAACTCTGGTGTAAACGCAGCCAGCTTTAGGGTGTTGGCAACCGGACCTTGGATTAGTGAAGTATTTTCTTATTAGAAAATCATCCATGTTTTCAATTAATGTTTTTTTAGATTAGTAATGTATTTCCTTATTAGAAAAGTATCAATTTTAGTTTGTATTCACATTACATCTTGTTTTTGTATTATTTTTTCTATGTGGAAATAAATTTGAATTAGAATTTGTGTGTCAATTTTTTGTTTATTTTCTAGGTGCCATTGCTGCTAGTCCATCAACATCATCATCATCGTCATCGTCATCATCAGCTGATGTCAAACTGCCTGTTCACCCTGAATACTTACATAACAACCCATTGAGTGAGTGATTCATTCATTCATTCATTCATTCATCCATCCATTCATTCATTCATTCATTCATTCATGTTTCAAAAACAAATCATTTCACTTATTCACGCTCTAACTTCCTCCAGTGATTTAATGCTAAGTTATCTAAATTAAATTGAATTTATTTGATTTAGTTATCTAAATTTGGGAGAGAAATAGTACAAGGTAGAAAAACGTAGTTTTCCTCCCCCGAGGGGGAGTAACTAGTTACAAATTACAAGAAATCACTTATCTCAGGATTTGAAGAAGCAATTCATAAGTCTATCTCCCTCAGAAGTCTTCCATTTAAATTATCTTTTATAAAAAGAGCAGGTATCACATTAATTAGCTTATGCACAATATAATCAAACTGTTTTCTACAAATGGATAGAACTGCATTGTGTGATTCAAAGGTAATGGTTGAGAGGTACGGAGATTGTAAGGTGATATACGGATGTTGAAAAGTTCTCTATGTTTATTTATTCATTTATTTACATAAATAAACATAGAACATTTTTTAACCTCCGTATATCACCTTACAATCTCCGTCCCTCAACCATTACCTTTGAATCACACAATGCAATTCTATGATTCATGTCCAGAGGGTAAGTTGCAAGGAGCGTTAACCTGATACGAAAGCTGGCTGGCACAAATTGGTGATCTGGAGCTGCTTGCCTAAGAATTTCATCTCCAGCACTTATTTTTGGGTGCATATTGTAACCACTTTGATCTTCGTCGAAAATCAATGAAACAAAAAACTGGATGCCCAACTGAACAGTGCACTGAGAATCATTCCAGGCACAATAAGACCGACTCCTTTTCCATGGCTTCCAGTTTTAGGCTTCTTTCACAACAGTGCGGTGCAGGCCCGGATCGGATCGGATGAAAATGTTTTGACCAATGAATCTTATGAATCATTTTTGATTGTACATATTATGCAAATCATATTTGCTCTGAAGCTCCTCAATCTCACTGCACTTTTCAATCATCCACTGATCCATAGCCTCTCTGATCTTGTTGCGAATTGTTCTCTGCAAGTTGGTGTATTGCACATGATCCCGTCCTTTGCATATTCGTCTCTGGTCTATAAGGTTCAAAATGTCACTTGTCATCCATTGTTATGAGCTTACTCCTTCTCAGCCCGCAAATGTTCAAGTATAATGAGCACCAATACATGTCAACATCAATTTCAAGAGACTGAATTTAGGCTTTGGCTGTAGCCTAACTTTATATATTTTCAATATTTTTGTTCATTGTAGGTTAGTATGATTAGGCACACATAACCAATTAACCATTAGCCATAAACTAGATTCAACAGATTGGAGTAATCTTCATCAAACAAACCTTGTTTGAATTTTATATTTCCATTTTATTCTTATGTTCCTCATTTTTTTAAGTAATGACCATTGTAGCCTATATGGCCATTCTGTATATTTTCTATCTTATTTCTCAGGGTTTTCTGGTACATAATATAATATTATAACCATTATAGGACTGTGTATTGAATTCAGGACATTGGAATTCAACTTGTTACTATCGAAACTTGTGTTAAACTTCATTCTGCTGTAATTTTGAAAGGTTTAAAATATAACCTTTCAAGTAAATTTTTAATTTTTTCTCAAATATAGTTTGTCAAGCTCAATGCCAAAGATATGATAGACAGAAGACAGAGTAACAGACCAGCTGTAAAGAGTGGTCATTTGAAGAGAAAAATAATAAATAACAATATAAAAAAATTTCTTTATCCCTTTTTATTTTAAAAAATTAAATAAAAAAAACCTAGAAACTAACTAAAAAGGTGTGTATATTTTAATATTATAATGTATAATATTTATTACTTTGGTTATAAATATTGCCACCCATTATTTAGGAGCTCTAGACTACTAAGATTAGGTTAAGAATGTTTCTGTATCCTCATTCAAGGTACCTAGAATAGATAATGTATTCTAGGTACATTGTCCTCATTCCTCAGTGCAGCTGATGATGCGTTGATAAACGTGAAACCATGGTAATGTTTTAAAGTTTTTAATATTTTTTTAGTGAAATTTGACAATATCCTTGTTTTCTTATTATTAGAGTCTTATGAAGTTATTCACACCGTAGCGGGTGCACCCGGACAAACCAAAACCTCTGTCTGGGAGCAAAAATCACCCGCATGTGACAAAACTTCCAATGCGGGCCCGTATCGGATGGCACATTTCTACATTGGCTCTAAAATACGTGTTCAGACCTGTGCGTTCCGGACTGGTTTCGCCCGGATGTGAATCACATAGTTTGTTGGTGCTAACATATTAGCCGGAGGCCAGAGTACTTAATTTAACCTATGTTAGTTAGAGTTTGTTGGGAATGGGATAGGTTAAATTAAGTACTGCATAAGGTGGCCTCCGGCTAATACGTAAGTACCTTTTTATTTTTTGCACAGACTATTTTTTTTTTATTCAAGTAAGTCACAATACATCTGGTTATACACGAATCTACAATAAATTACAGTACAGCAGCTAATTATGCAACAATTTCACATATTAGAGAACTTATTAATTACAATGAAGATTGAATGCAACATTAGAATATTGATAATACAGTATTGTAATGTAACTACATAATCAGCGGTGTTTCAACAATGAGTAAATGATAATTTCAATGAATAAATATACACCCTACTATAAATTATATGAGTTGGGGTATAAGTAATTAGTTGCTTATTGCGTGTTATAATTACTATTTACAAACTTCATTCACTGATATGGATTATAGTTATTTTATAATAAAATTAGTAAAAATTTATAATAAACTATAAATCCAAGTATTCATCTCTGAACTTACCTTAAAGTGACAATCAGTCTTCCTAAGGGAGGAATACTCCTTCTATGCTTCGTATTTTTCTTCAAAAGTTGCACTTCAATCTGAAACAGTTCGTCAAATTAATGTTGCAGTAGAAATTCTACAGAAGTTGAAGAACTTCTCTCCGTCACCCTGAAGCTGCCACCATAACACCATCGATTGGTCTATCTGCACACACCGCGTGCATCCAAATGTTTCTGTCGCGGGAGTACTCTCTTTTCACTGTTTTCAGATACAACATATAGAGAATAGCCACTCCCCTTTTATTCAGTTTACATGCAGACACTGTGACTTCTGAACACAAACTGAAACATTAATTAATTTTAATTTTGGCATGGAAACGCCCGGATCCGGGCTTCTGGTGTGGTGTAAAAGGGCCGTCCGGGTCGATTTTTCGGGCCCGGAACCGGGCCTTCGGTCCGGGCCCGGACCGCACTGGTGTGAGAGAAGCCTTAGTCAATATAGCCCCAACACAGCTTCATAGAGAACAGCACCTGATTTTCATCTCATCGATTTTATTATTCACATGGATGTTCTAAATTCTCTTGAATTTCCAATTCTAATTTATCTTTTGAATATTTCAGGACCTGAGGCCATAGTAGCTGAAGATACACTGAGGGGGTAAGCATAATTTGCAATAATCTATAATAAAGGAAAGAATTGGCTTATACTACACGTACAGAATATGAAATTCACAAATGACGAAACCTCGATAAATCAATAATCAATATGCAAAATTTCAAGTTAATCAGTCCAGTAGTTCAGGCATGATGATGCGTCAAACATCTCCTATCCCGTACATGTATAATCAATTCTTTCATCTATTATATTGTAAATATATCCTTTTATTGTTTTCATGATTGTCTGACAAGGTTCATGCATATTTTTTACATGCCACATGAGCGTGGGTAATGGGAAATGCGAGGGTTAGTTATGAGATGATCTAACGTCCATGCCTATTCGATGGGATTTGACGGGATTAGTCTAAGGAATTGTACTTTATCAATTATCTCTTTGAAAACTGAAACTTCAAATAGCCGTCATTTTGGATACAAGTATCATAGAAATTTTAATTCATGTTACCTTTCTTGTTATGCCAAGGCCTTTAAGATGATGTACCACACAATGGGTGTTTACATTTGAAATTTCGAGTTACAACCCCTCAAATCACCCCCTTATGTGGGGTTGAAATTCAGTTGTACGTCAAAAGTAGAGTATTTGACCAATAACTGATCCTGAAAGTTACAATATTATATATCTACAACAGTATCCAATTTATTGAAGGGTTCACATACATATAACTCACTCTGGATATTTCTAAGTTCATAAACCGTCATTCATAAGGTGCGTACAGACTTTCGCTCTGCTCCGCAATCGAACGTCACTAGAGCATATCGATTGATGATCGACCAGGGGAGCAAGAGTGGAACGCGAGAAAAGCTAACATCTCCCGTAACGTTCATGATCGGTGCGACTGCGGAGCGATGGAGGAACGAGGGCGGAGCGGGTTGGAGGGGCGTATATCTGTACGCAGCTATAGATGTACTACAATAGAGATCAATATAATTATCTAGTTGAACCTTTCTTTCAGACTACATATTTCTGAACTTTTCAGGTTAAGATATTTCTGACCTTTGTAGACTTTTTATATCTCTGAACTGTTCTGAACTTTTATATTTCTGATTTCAGGCTGATAAGACCGGATGAAAGGCATTTCGAGAATCTGCTTGAAACAGCTCGTGGCAAGAGAAGTGACAGACCCATCAATCCACTCTGCGAGAAGACCAAAGTTCCTAAGCATACTCCTGTTAAAATTAAGTTCACCGGCCATCGTAATGCCAGGTAAGACTTGGAGTTTTTATGATAATTGATCTCGAATTTAATTTTGATCTTGTCAATGCATGAATAGTAACTGAACAGTTTTATAACATGGGTCTTTAACGCACGAGTTAGATGTAAAGTGCTGAGCTTCAGTGTTTACAAGTTTGTGTTTCTTCAATGGTTCAAATTTTCTAAATAACTCAATATTATTCGTTACAAGTGGTTATTGAGTAGAATATTTCTAATCATTTATCAATTCAAGCCATCTAAATTCAAATGTATAGTTTTCATGTTTATTTTAGTCTAAAATTTTATAAAAATTGTACACGTGAATTCTAACCTTATCTGGACTTTGTCACCTATAAATTTGAAGAAAAATAGCACAAGGACTACCTATTATTTTATCTACCATCTGACATTGGCATTGTCATTTGCATTGTATATAATAAAATAGCATAATCAATCAAGTTACGACAGAAGTGAGCGAGCGTAGCGAGCAAACTTAGAACTTGAACGACAAACTGTAGGCTAAACTTGATGAAGTGGTAAATTGATGAACTGAAAACTTGACGAATTGAAAACTGGACAAACTGAAAACTTTATAAACTAAAAACTTGTCATAATAAAAACTTGACGTACTGAAAAAATAACGAATTGATATCTTGTCAAATTGAATACTTGATTCAGTAAAAATTTGACAAACTGAAACCTGCAGCCAGCATCAGAAACTGTGATTCAATGTTGATGCTACCAACATCGAAAGCCTTGTTATAATGTTCAAGTCGTTGCATAAAGCTCTCATTATAGTATAGTTTTGAAAATTCATTGCGAAAAAACCCCTGTTAAGGTATTGATTGCGATATTGTAATGTTTACATTATAACTTGATCAAATTCAAATCCAAATAATCTTTATTCACACAAGAAGAAAAATGCAGCAGCAGAGACAATATATGCATAATGAATATTCCCCCACAAAGACAACAAGTCTGGGCGTGGGGAATGAGTTCTGTGAACTGCATTATATTAACAATAACAATTTAACAGTTGAAGATCGTAGATGAAATCAAGAAATATCATGTATAAAAGTGGCATAATGCGTGGTGAGCATGACAGTGCTTTCCAGTAGCGCTGCTACTTCAAAGGTCTTGGGCCCTCCTTATCTCTATAAGATTGACGATAAATAATAACGACTTTCTGAATTCAAGGCCCTGTACACATGACGACGTTAAACGCCGCGCTTAACGCTCGGTTGTCAAACGCACGTTTAGAAACAATGGGATCGTACACATGCAAACGCGCGTTTTGAATCATAAGCAACGTTGGCAAAACGCGGCACTTGTAGTTTCCACATCAAGCGCCGCGTTTGCAGCGCGCTTCGAGTTACTATACTGGCATTGGATCGTACACATGCACTCAATCGAACGCGCTTTAGTAGTGAATAGGTGATCTCAGCCCTCATAACTCGGAGTTTTCTGATATTTACGTGTAATTAATTTGTCCATTACAGGGCCTAAAGAAGCAACATTCTGTGGCCAAGATGAAATCACATTTTTTATGAAGATGCCTTTTTAGTCCCTCAATGTAGAAACAACTATTTTTTTACTATGATAAACCAATGACAGGACAATGATAAAAATATCGACTTTCTGAGGCTAGACAATATCTTATACCTCCTGTATATCAAAATATCTTTTAAATATAATAAATTTTTTTTTTAAATAAAGAGTATCTGATAAATATATTCCACAATTAATTGGGCCATTTTAATTGTGTGAGGAAAATTTATCTGGTTGATTAATAAACCTGATTGTGGCTGCAACGCCATATATTTATGTGATGGAGCTGGCTCTGCAATTTTTCTGGTGTAGGCAACACGGAGCATTCTTGAAATCATCCACAGCGGTATGCGTACAGACAATATACTGGATGAGGACAAAATTAATATCGTCTTGATGAATCCTGCACGATTTATAATCTCTTCCACAACCCTAACAATATCTTCTTGACAGGACTATGATAAAAGAAGCGACGTTCTGGGGCCGCGACCATGTGCTATCAGGCTCGGACTGCGGCCACGTGTTCGTATGGGAACGCACGGCACCCGCCCGCCTCGTGATGCTGCTGGAGGCCGACCACCACGTGGTGAACTGTGTGCAGCCGCACCCGCACTTGCCTCTGCTCGCCACGTCGGGCATCGACTATGACGTCAAGCTGTGGGCGCCTGTGCGTGACGAGCCCGCTTTCAACGCCGAAATGGCTGAGGAGGTAGGTTGAAACTTGGGATTAAACTGGGTATTTGAGGTTAAACTTGACTTAAACTGAGTTTACAATGTTAAACTTGGTTTACCTCCGAAACCAAGTTCACTTTTTCTAAAACCAAGTTTGGAAAAGTACAGGGTCCGGTAGTGAATCGGGCGATTTTGAAATAACTGTAAGAAAACAATAAAGTTCTTAACAAATACTTTATTCTCAATCGCCGTTTTGAAAAAGTACACGGTCCGGCAGTAAATCGGATGATTTTGAAATAACTGTTGAATATCAATGAAGTTCTTAACAACATTGGAGTGTCCGTGGTCTAGTGGATAGAGTGCTTGCGTAGCAGCATATTGATCCCAGGCTCAAACCCTCTCCTCAACAAAAGGTCAATGGTTTCTTAACCAGATCACTCCCGTCTTATCTGTGGGTACGTTAATCTGTCAGTCCCGGCTGAAGTATGACAGTCGTAAGGCCCATTGACGGCTAAATTATATATTAATGCGGTGGGACCTTCCCGCAAGGGACTCCCCACCAACAAAAGCCATACGAATTTACTTTTTTTAACATCATTTTTACTGTACCACCTTAATCTATTTAGAAAGAATATTCTTATGTACAATATTGTTCATTTCTTGAAAATTACGTCGGTGGCGCTGAAGTAATGTTCAGACCAAAATGTTCAGAGTCTGTGTATGGATGGATTTAAAAAGATTTGTCCCGGCTTAAACATGCGGGTGTTCACACCGACATCTATGTATCTGCCAGCCGACGTTCCAAGAAAACTCTGCTCGCATGCAGATTTTTTCGAATCGCTCTGGGAGTGATTTTCTCCAGCATCCGAGCGGACGTTTCGATAAACATCTCTCATCCAAAACTTAGATCACGAAAAAAGAGATAGGAGAATTGTAACTTTACATTCGGATTCAGTGCCTTGAAATAATCATTTAGCTCACTTTTGCTCAAAAAGAATCAAAAATAGATTTAATATTGAAAATTTTGGAATCAGAGTGCAACTGAGAACAGAGCAAAAATAGCTCGACGGCCCACAGATGTTTTGGTGTGAACACAAACTCTGTGGACGTTTGCTCTGTTCTTGCAGCTCTTAGAGTAATTGTTATGTCTGAACAAAGATTGAGAATGAATTAGCGTGTCAGAGCGATGGAGTTTACTACTGGTGGAATTAGTGTGTTAAGGACACACAAGGTTGCGTGGGTGTAAGATTCGAATGTTGAAGGTCAAAGACGAATATTCAGTTCAATGCATTTTAGTAGCAATGGAGAATTATTGGAGCAATCCTCAACGTTCACCCGCCGTGAAGGCTTATTACCAAACGCCAGGCGAGATAAGGACGTCACCTTGCCGACGTAATTTCAAAGAAATGAATTATATTGTAAATGGAATAATAATTATTTTCTATGTAGATTTTGCTTTACAGATAAAAGCTTTGTTAACAACTTCATCGACTTTTAACAGTTATTTCAAAATTGCCCGATTCACTGCTGGACCCTGTACATCTCAAGTTGAGCTTTAGTTGGCTTCAATCATATAAACTGAATCTGTCCTAATGGCTGACTCATCCATTCTAAACTATTAGCTTAAGATTTAGAAGCAGTTAAGTCTCTACTACTGGCAAACAAGTGTTTCACTCATGCCAGTAGTTCTTCACCTCCAGCCTTATTCTACAGATAGTTTACAGATATTTAGAATAATAATTATTGATTTTTTTTTATTGTCACACATATTTGTACTGTTTTTGTGTTTTGGAGAAATAAAAATTGAATTGAATCGAATCCATAATTAGATTAACGGTACAAATGCAGTTCTTTTTCACCGCCTTCTATTATAGCTGTGATTCAAATTATTCCGATTATTCAATTTGGCAACTTTGGTGTATTATTACGTGTTTACCATTTGCATATCATTCATTGGTAACAAAAATTCCACAGAGAATGTACACCAAAACTCTTTTTACAGTGTTATAGTGTGGTGTGCAATATCATTAATGGAACAGTATTAAATCTCTGAATGTGTGCAGGTCACTATCTTGTTTTAAAACATGATTTTATGATCAGAATAACGAGCTGATTGAGATTTAAGAGCCGGTTTTCGAGCTCGGGATTTATTTATTTATTAGGTTAGCACAAACAATACAATGATCGGAAAATAAAAAAACAGGCTATTGCCCAAGACTTCTTCAATTTCATGATTTAGTTTTAAATTGTCCTAATATTAGATAGCTGAGTTCTAGACAGCGGATTCAGAAAATCGGCTTTCCGAAACGGGATGTAGTCATAGTCATAGTGGAAGTCACATTTAAATTGAATTTAGAAAAACTAGAAAATTGAACAAAAAATAAAATAAAGAGCAAATAGTGTAAAGCTTCAGATATTGTGAATTATTTAGGAATGTTTCATTTCGTCAAGGAAATATGTTTCCAATTATAGAAATTAGAAAATAAAGATTTAATTTGCTGAACTATTTACTGCGACTAAGCCCCGTTTTGGAAAGCAAATTTTCTGACTCCAGCTGTTTAAAGTCTAGAACTTAGCTAAATCCCGAGCTCGGAAACCGGCTCTTAAACCTCAATCAGCTCGTTATTCTGATTATAAGATCATGTTTTAAAACATGATAGTGATACTTGCCACAAATTCAGAGATTTAATTACAGTTCTCTTGATATTGCACACCACACTGTTACTTCACTGTGAATAGACTTTTTGTGTATATTCTCTGTGGAATTTTTGTCACCAAATAAATGATATACAAATGGTAAACGCATAATAAATGTCAAGGCAGGAGCTACAAGAAGACGATATTCGTGTTCCCCTATTATGTCAAAAATATACTATTTGCAGGGTTACCAGATCACTTGATGCACTGCCACACCCTTTGGTTTAAAATGATTATATTTTATTCGTGAAGAAATGTTCGTATGTATAATTTTCACGTGTTTATATATATTCAATTTTAAATAATTTTTCATAAAATTAAAATCAATTGAATAGAATTTACGTGGATAGTTGCTTCTTCCCTTTCTCAAATAATGTATTCATTCCTTTTCCAATATGCATCAATTAAACTATATCATTTTTAGTTGATTGACAATCAATTCATGTAAGTGACTGAAATTCAGGCTGTACTTTCAATACAAAAACTTCTCACTTTCTGATATAACTATACTTTTTTATGTAATAACTAATTGTCGTTGTTCTATCCATATTATCTGGAAAGAAAATTAGACAAAAGTTGTTGAAGTCCGGTTACTATCATCTGGGGCGTTGGGAACGACGCGAATGGCTCTAAAGCAGGTGGGTGGGTAGGAATAATCCCAGCAATGGAATTGGTAGCAAGGATTTTGATCATTGATGTCGGAAATTCGAGCTGTCATACCCAGTTTTGCTAATTTGACAATTTTATAATATTTAACCAGTAGAGGTTGGTGTAGACCTGCAGAAGAATCCCAGTCAATCCTGGTTGAGAAGAACTAAAAAGTATTGTGAGATTCACGTTTCAAATTCAGTAGAAATGATAGGTTGGCGTTGTTCCCACTGTTCTTTCCTACTGCCTTCTATTGTTTAAAGTT